>NW_010512396.1:85709-133544 GCF_000687285.1 Phaethon lepturus
GTGTGGGAGGTGACACCTTACCGAATGCCTGCAGTGACACTGGCAGTCTGATGCATCATTTTTTCCACTAGTACGTAGGTGATAGCCCAAGAATTGTTTTACAGGTAACATTGACTAAGAACAGCAGCAGCACACATTCAGTGTGGCACTAAAAAGCAACACAATTGAAATGACAGTGTGTAGAAGCAGAGCATATAAATATACCTCAGAATATTAATAGGTCTT
The DNA here is from genome assembly GCF_000687285.1 of Phaethon lepturus. Taxonomy (NCBI): domain Eukaryota; kingdom Metazoa; phylum Chordata; class Aves; order Phaethontiformes; family Phaethontidae; genus Phaethon; species Phaethon lepturus. The sequence goes on from NW_010512396.1 coordinate 85,935, forward strand.
GTCTACGTAGAACGGGATTAGGACAAAGACATATGCACCAAGAGAAGAAACATAAGGACTATTTTTTCAGTGTCACATGACAGCTCTCCATCTTGCACTCCGTTGCAGCAGGCCTATTGATACACCAAACTGGCGCTGAATATCTGAGTACTCACTGAGCCCATAGTACCTACTGTGAATAAGCTGCAAGCTGGTTACTGTCACTTGAAATATAATAGGGAGTAATTTCTAGAAGTGACTGTGTCAACAGTTCTGCTGTTTCAGAGCAATAAGAGAGTGTATATGCATACACACTTCAGTTCCCTATGGCTTGCCTGGTTGTTCTGCTGCTGTGTTCCTAATGGGCTAGCAACTTGCCATTTAACTTGATGGATTAAACCAACTTCAGTGGAGAGGTACACTCTCATATCAGGCTCTTCCCTAAACTGGAGTAGAAGTGCTTGCACAAGAAGTTACAGACGTAAATTTAAGCAGCTGTCCCTCACTCTTACACGGCTGTTAGTCACTAGCTCTCTGCTTTGTTGTGGCATCTCACTAACCATCTGAAATGGCTCTCTTCTTCCGATACAGGCACGAACTTGGTGCAATATTAGGTGTGCTCTGTCTGAGCCTGGAACAGAGACTTTGATCAGAGTGTCATGTGGATGTGTCTTGTGTCATTAGCTTGGTCATCTTATGAATTCATAAAGTTTTACTTCAATTTCAAGTGAACAATATTCATCTATTTTTGCAATCTGTGGTCACTTAGGATTTCACTAAGAAATCACCCGAGAATGAAGGCTGCATATAGATGAAACAATAGATGAACTTTGATAGTTGCAAAGCAGAAGAATAGCATGCATGCAAAGTGAATAGTCAGCAGGGGATTGGCAGGAGTATGCAAGAGAAGCAAAGGTAATGCTGAAGTAGTCTTCGAGACTGCCTCCCCTGACAGAATTTATCTATGCTCGTTAAAACACCTGCCAGACCTAAACAAATAGCATTTGAGGTACATAATAAAGAAGCTAAGAACATTTTTCCCTAAAATTTTTTCCTTCCACCTCTTCTTGTTGGGCTTCCTTCACGAATGTAGTACCCTGGACACTTGGATGTTTCATCTAGGAACCATCTATATAGAAGAATTTCATTTGCAACTTCTGGATCTTGCCCACAGAGTGTCTTTGAAGGTACATTGTTCCAGGGGGCAGAGTAGAATTCGTATTAATAACTACATACCACCAGATAAAAGATTTGTTTGTTCTTCACATCTGTGGTAAACACAAGGTATTCTGTCTGGAACTGCGTAATTTCTTGAAGAGAAAGAAAAATTAGAAGAATTTTTTTCAAAAAAGAAATCTGAAGTCTGATGATGTTGTTACCTGAAAAGCAGCTGTCATGATGTTGGGGCCTGTTGCGATAGGACAAAGGGTAATGGTTTTAAACTAAAAGAAGGTAGATTTAGACTAGATATAAGGAAGAAACTTTAACAATGAGAGTGGTGAAACACTGGCACAGGTTGCCCAGAGAGCTGGTAGATGCCCCATCCCTGGAAACATTCAATGTCAGGTTGGATGGGGCTCTGAGCAACCTGCTCTAGTTGAAGGTGTCCCTGGTCACTGTAGGGGGGTTGGACTAGACGACCTTCAAAGGTCCCTTCCAACCCAAACGATTCTATTATTCTATGACATAGCTTCACTTGGATTCAGTTATATTACTGAAAAATTCCTGATGTAATCATATTTAACAAGAAAATGTGTATATTAACAATATAGCATAAATACTATATATTTGTAATTATTGTTAGAATGGTAAAAATCACATGAGTGCATGGCCTTTTCAGACTGAAATCTCCATTTCAGATACTTGCCATCTATCTGTGATTTCTGTATACTGCATAGTTTTTTGTTGTTTTGGGTTTTTTTTTTTCCCCCTCTGCCTTCCTGATTAATGTTATCTTTCTTTTCAAATTATTTTTTCCTTTTTCTCAGGAAACTTATAAATTTAACCAGGATTGGCATGGACCATATTGTCTGTGTGGGTGTATTGAGTTTTAAAAAAACATGGATCACAAAAGGAAAAGTGCAGGGGACGGGGGGTGAGTAATGTGGTCAGAACCTATTGAAGGCTAATGATGGATCTCTTCATGGGGGAAGGACTGGTATTTATAGCGTTGCACTCAGAGGATGGAGATAAAGCAGGCTCTGTTACTTCAGTCTATCAGGAGGCTACAGTTCTAGCCTATAGCAAAATTCACAAAAATAGTTATAAAACTGGTAGTATGTTTTACAGACTATCTTTTCTGGACTAGGTGTACCAAGAGGAGGTTGGGAAAACGGTTTTCAGGAACCTAAAGTATTAAAGTTATGTTCAAAGATATTTCAGGATCTTCTTAAGAACAGACTTTAGGCTTCAGTAAAGTATTTGAGGTGAGGCTAAACTTTAATCATTTGCTAATGTGTTTGGTAATATTTGAAGTCAATTAATGTGTATGATTTTTGTTTTTTGGATGTAGTTTAAATTTTGCAAATTGTTATTGATACTGCTAGAATAGAAATTATTCTGAAAGGTATTAAAGTTTCATTGAACTTCTGGCTGAAAAGATAATCTTTATTTATGATATTTGGCTCTGCTAAGTACTTTAGGTGTATCACTTAATATCAGCAAATATGAGATGTAATTTTGAAGTATGTAATATGAATGCATCTCATCAAATAAACTCATCTTGGTCTATAATTCACTGAAATGATAGATACTAGAAGAGAGATATATGCTGAATTGCAGCATTTCTTTTTCACAGTCTCAAGTAATGTCAACGTTATTATTAGAGCAAGATAAACAGAATAATATAAAGAATTAGAGGTACTTTAAAGCAGTCTAATCCTGTTAGATCATTCTTCTGTTTGGACTGTATTATTTCAGCTTTATTGTACAGAAAAGAATTGAACTTTAATGATGGCTCCTGCAATTTTAAATCTTGATTATATAAATTAAGCACGATACTTTATTTTGTGCCAATTTAACAGGATGTATCTCTTTACTCATTGCTAGATCAGCTGTTCCTATCACAGACAGGACTTTGGAACCCTGGCTAGCATTTAATTCTGACTCATTCATTTCTCTTCCAGTCTGAATTATGTAGGTTTGCAGAATTTTCTGATTCTTATGCTAACACTTATCATTGCAATATAGAAGATCTACTTGAAACATTCATTTTAAAAACAAAACAAAGGTCTATATCAGATTGTTCTGACTAGTGTTGTATCACAGGTTTCACTTGTGGTTTTTAATAGGCTATATCCTGCAGTTCTTGGTCAACTTCTCATTGGAGAATAGCTAGAAAATTAAAGTGAATGAACTATCGTCTATTCATCCTAGGTTATGCTTAATGTCTATTAACTGTACAGCACTTACAAGATACAATGCCATCTTTTCCATAGTAAGCTAGTTACAGTTAAAGAGAGAGATTAAATAAGCTCAAATTCATAGCCTTTATACTAGTGTACTTGTACGGTGAATTCACTTAGTTAAGTATTTTATGTCAGATTTACTCCAATGTAGAGGAGGAGACTTGTTGCATACTGAGGAACTCAAATTTGTGGAAAAAGAAACTACTGAACAATAACAGCCCCACAGTAAGCTGACTCAAATCATGCTGTAATAAAATAATGTCAATGCCTGAGACTACTATTTCTCTGTCACAGGTGTCTTATCAAGGATTTTGAAAAGCGTCCTTCAGTCACCCATCTTTTGGAGCATCCGTTTATTAAACAAGTACATGGTAAAGATATGTCTCTGCAAAAACAGCTGGCTGCGCTCATCCAAGAACAGCAGCAGCTAGGCTCTATAGGCAAAACAAGGTACTGTACAACATATATGCTGCAACTCTCCTTCCCCACTAATCCTCAAAGCACAAGGTGAAACTTCAAAAGCACATTTACTGTTTCAAATTCTCATACTAATGCATTGACTAGCAGTATTATTAGCAATAAGTGCTGCCTGCCATGTGAATGCAAGAGACATGTTTTCCCATTGATACTTTTTAAAGCTAATTTGATCAGCCATAATGCAACCTTCTCCTTGGCCGTCTTTCTCTGTTCTATATGTATTTGTTTTTGGCTCAGTCACAGACATGCTCATAATCCCAGAATGTTCTGGTTTGTGGAAATACATATGGGCATGATGAAAAATTATATCATATTTTGGTAGTAGATCTTTAAAAATACAACTGTGAACACTGAAATGACTACTAGAAAAGGGTAAGAACAGAACACTTTAAAGTTTGCTGTTTGATTAGATACTATTAGTAAGAAGGTGATTCAGTACTTAAAGTAATTGTTTTGCCTGTAATTTAATAGTACCTGCTATTTTTCATTCAGCCTAGTAATTAATTTTAAAATGTGCTTAAAAAGCAATGAATGTTTATCAGCAGCAGTGGGATTTTTTACTTTTGAGGCTGATGGTAAATATCAGTTCAGTTGTTGTCCAGAGGGTGGCAGAATTTCACTGTTTCAAAAGAGAATTAAATGCAAATGAACACACCTTCCCAAGCTCAGCAATCATTCTGTAATATGAAATTTGTCTAGAGTGAGATAAGCTCTGGACCATTATTATAAACAAACAGTTACTAATGTTGAGGATGAAAATTAAATGTCATGATTCGTAAGTCATAAACATGTATATACTTATATGCCATAAGACTCTGTAGTTAAAATGCTAAAAGCCCAAACAAAAATGTACAAGCTAAAACAAAGGAATAGCTGTAAGTACAGTTTCAAGGTGAAGATGACTTCTGTGGATTTGTTTGGGGTTGGTTTTTTTTTCCTTTTCTGGAAAAAATATACCAGGAACTGCTTACTGTGCGTGAGGGAGCTATGCCAGTGTTTCAGCAGAGGTTTCTGCTTTATCTAGCCTTCTAAGCAGACCTCCCCCATGTAACACCTCCCAGATTGGATTGCCTACAGCTGTGGGTTGGCTGGCCTGAAAGATATCAGTTTTCCCAGCTGTTGACCAAATAGAAGATGATCGTTGTGCTAAAGAGGAGCTCTGAAATGAATTCCTCGTGGTATTCCAATACATTCTTATGGGATCTGTCTCCATAATGCGGAATGAGAAGGAATCAAGACCAAGACAGCATTTCTTTCCTCGAGCCTTTCCATATATTAACTGGGAGTGCTGTGACAGTCAAGCTTCCACACTTTATGCTTATACATGACTGGAATGTAGGAAGGATTTTGCTTCCCAGCACCCCCAGTATGAATCAGCGCACACCTAAAGGACTTTAAACCTTTGTCCATCCTGTCACCACCTAACCCATCTTAAATATTTTGTTTGCCAAGGGTGATTATTTGCAACTTGTGTGCAGTAGTGCCTACAAATTGCAGTGGTGAAGGGAATTCTATTGCAATGGGTTTAGTCCTAATCTTATCCTCCCTACCAGTCTAAGTTCTTTTATTGTCCCTGATGCCGCCAAATTTACTTGGCCAATGAGTCCCAGGTTCCCTGTCCCAGGTTCCCTGTCCCAGGTTGTTATCTGGCCCATCTTTCCCAGCAGTCTCTCTTTGTTCTCCTGTTAAGTCAGCTGCTTGTGTCTTCTTCCTCTACCACTCCAATAGCTTCTGTTTCTAATCTCCACCTTCTTCAGCAAGTCCTAGTTGAGGTTCTTCTATTTTTCCAGCCATTTCTCTGTTCTTGGTATTCCTCCTCACCTGATAAGGTAGCTCACAGCCCTCTTGTTCTTTCTTATCACTGAATTCTTGTTTCCCAGGCCTGTTACATTTTCTCTTCTACTCTTAAAGCTTTAGTCTCAGCAGACTCTTTGTACCCATCTTGTTCTTTCCTGGACTCTTGGTTTGCTTTTAGCCATGCCTTTGAATTAGGTGGTTCTTCCTCTACTAGTGAATGGTAAGAGGAGAAACATGATTAGGCTGCTGGAGAAATAGTCATCTTTACCTTCACTTTGAAGCCAATGGGCCTGAAACTGCTATTAAAAAATGTATTTCTGATCGTTGTAGCATTATGCTATGGTATCCTTACTTGTTCTTTGAAGCACTAGCCCACTTTGATCAGAGTTGAGAACATGCTCAGTGAGGACAAAAATTTAGTCATCCTTTACCATTGAAATCTACAACATATTTTTCAGAATGTTGAAATGCTGATTTTCCAAAAATTTGAAACTTGATCAAATTGGTACGAACTTTAATGAGATTGCAAAAGCATATCCCTGCAAAATATCAACTCTGTGGGCCAGGCAGTTAATACTGAACTAGAAATGTTAAGTTTATTAGAAGAGAACCAGCCACCACGAGCATCTAATTATAATTTTCCCCAGAGGTTATACATAAAGAGCTTGGCTTTGTAATAGTGAGATAGTACCCCCTAGGAAAATTGGTACCAATTAAAAGCCAATTGGTACCAATTTTAAAACTCTGTAATGTATTTATAAAATAACTTTAAATACAGAATCTGATATGCAGAAGATGCAGACCAGATGGTACTGTAAAAAAATTTACTGGCATTCATTTGTGGTGATCTGTAGAAGTCTTCTGAATGTATAGTCACCACTTCAAAGTAAATAGGCCAATTAAAACCCACGTTGAGTAAAACCTTTCTATTATATCATTGGATATATGTGCATGCTTTTTCTGTTTATTGATATGCCCATGACAGGTACAATGAAATGTGGATTAATTCCCTGATGTTCAGAGATAAGGAAAAGTAGATGCTCTTTTTTAGGAGTACAGCAACACTACAGATCAATCATTTAAAAGATAAGTAAAAGAAAACATTCTCAGAGCACGGGCTGAAAATTTCCAGAAACTGGAAAACCATCAGGATGCTGGTGTTAACAGCATTTCTACTGTGAGGGAACCCAGGGAGTCACTGGTGATGACAACTGATCAGGAGGTATCTGGGGTTTGTCTCATTTGAAAGTTTTCTGGCATCAGTTCTTTGCATTTGCATCCTTTCATTCTTCACTGACTCAGCACCTGTGGTTTTTTTAATAGGATTCTTTTTCCAATTGAGCCATGCCTGTTTTTCCTATTTTGGGACATCATTTCAGGTCACTGTGCCGAAGACCAAGCCTGCAGACTAAAAATTCAGTACTCCTGATTTAGAGTATATGATGAAGAGATGTGGAGAGCTATCTAGCAGTTCACTGCTACTGAAAAGGAGAGAACTGGCTTCTTTCATTTTCCCATAGCTCCCAGGAACAAGCTCATCGTGCTGTTTTTATTGCAGCTCCAGTGATTGTCAAAACCTCCTGAGATAGAACTTCTAAACTAAGAGAAAAAACCTAAGCCAGCAGAAACACATAGATAATATTTTACCCTGTAAGTGATTTCAGAGGGGTGCCTCAACTGATACAGCTGAAGTAAAGGAAGGAATACTTCACATGACCAGGACTAAGGCAGAGAGGAGTAGAAAGAAGCAAGCTATCGGGTTTTGGCAGTATCATCTGGGTCAACCTCTGGAGCCACAGACTGAAACATCTCCTTAATTCAGTTTCTTTCATTCTTCATTCATAAATTTGTGTGCAGTGTAGCTAGGCTTAACTTCAGCACAGTCTTCATACCACTGAACTGAAGGGGCACTTCATTGTCCTTGCTGAGCTCGAAGGAGACCACTAATGCACACATTTGTTGCTATCATCAGTTTGTTGCTGACAAACATATTGTTGTCACTTTGCCATGAGATAACTTACTAGAAAGCTTTATAATCTATTATTTCCTTTAGGTTAGAAATTAATAATAAAAAGAAAAGGTTTATGCTAGTAAAAGATTACTTTCAAAATGAAAAATGGCATTAACAATTGCCTCTGCTTTTTTACTGAAAAAAGATGCTCTTTGAAACTTTTCCACCAGCTTTATTTTTCCCTAAATTATTTTCATCAGTGAGATGCAGATATCTCCTACCTTTACGCAAATAACTGTTTCCGGTTTCAGAAAACCAAGCCAGGATACCCCTCTTGCCACTCTTGTAATGAGGAAGAAGTTTCTTTTTTCATCTGTTGGCATCCTCTAGACTGAAATCCTTGAGTTTTGCCATGGTCTGGAGTGAAGCTGAAATTTCAGCATCAGCACTCCATTCCTGCATTGCCTGTTTCTTACACTCTCATGAAGAAAAATCTTGTGAGAAAGTCTGATGTCACAGCTGCATAAGGATGAGCTCTGGGTATAACCTTTATGTCTTCTTCATATCCTTTTATAAGCTATCAGTTAACTATGTGTATGTTTTGTCTGGTTTCTAACAATACCTGGGCATAAATGCTAATTAACAACAATATACTTTTCATTAACAGCTTTGCGATAGAAGCGGTTATATGAAGTTTAATTCTAAGAAATGTATTTGGTGTTAAGTAGCCCACTAGTTCTATTTTTATAAAAATTCTTTAATCCTTAAAAAATAGAGGTTAGTACGTCAGAACATTGTTTCACATATATTCGTTCCAGCAATGCTGAATTTTAATTTCCCATCTATTCTAAAGTCAAATACATCATTACTTTTTAACACATGGACACTGATTTGTAGTTCATCTTTGGAGCCAGAGCACTCTTATTCCCATCAATATATAACTGCCTCTATGTAGGAATGCAGGAAGCATTTCTTAGAATCAGAGAGGATGCTGTCACAGGCGCTCACTCAGGTTTTTTTGCTTTTTTCTTTTTTTTTTCTTCTTTGCCAATCCTGTACTCACACAAGCACTGTGAAATGCTTTCAGATTATTCAGATAGTGTCCTCATACACAATAACACTGTGAAAACAAGAAATGTAATTAATTCCTAAAGACTTGTACCTCGTGTAGCATTAAATTGCAGAACTGGAAAAATGTAGGAATCTAAGTTACAGTGAGGTGTGGACAACAGGACATGTAAACATTGGTCAGGAAAGATAAGCAGAATTATAAAAATGTTTTTGGTACAGTAATAACAACTGAGTGTTGATAAAGACTTTGTGGCTAATTCTATATTTTCTAAGTAAAGAAGGGTACACAAGTCAAGTTGTTAATAATCTGGCTGTATTTCAGGGATAAGTTCTTCAAGACTGAGAATCATGCAATTGCATGTCAGTAAAATACCAAGAATGTTTAAGCACCCTCTGGATTATAATACAAAAACATGGTAGACGTTTGTGTTCTATTCCTTGTTCTCTCTCAGAATTACTGTGTAACCTCTGTTATATCACCCTCAATATTTCTCTGTTCCTCCACTTATGAAATGGCTATTAATAGCTTTACTTAATACGTTATACCTACAAAACACAGATAGCAGTTTGTCTGGGGCAAGACCTTTGTCTTTTACTTGTTCTATAAAGCCGTACTATACCTTTGGTCACCTGTTGAGAAACATGCATAATGCCTGAAGCTCTAGCCATTTTTTCTTTCATTCTTTCTGCCCTAGAATCTGGGAAGACTCTAGGTAAAGATACATTACAGATTGTGGATATTGTTAATTCTCGCTTAACAGTAAATATTTGCTCTGTTTGTGTATATTATATTTTTGTTAAGTGGTGTTTGAGTGTGTGTGATAATCCATTAAGGGAGATTGTAAGAGAGAACTGCTCACTTTCTAAATATGCCTTTTGATCTATTGAACTCTCTCGTGTGGTCAGTTGCTTTTTTGATTGATAGTACAAGAGATTCCAACATCCAGGCTGATTGCCAGCCTGCTGAAGGAAGAAGTCAAAAGGGATTTAGTCTCTTTCCTAATATTCCTAAATGTTAAATGACTGTGCTGTCTACATTGGCAAAATGTACTGCAAAAAGTGGACATGTTCTCTGGAATTTGTTTATAAACATCAAATATCCCTGTTTTTCTGTCCTTGTCAGGACTTAATCTAAACCTGGCAAAGCTGGCAGCTGATTCAGTGTTGAAAAAGTTGAAAAACATCTGTCAAAACTTCCAAGGTCCTTTAAGCTGGGCAGTATCTTATATTTCATAAATAATGTTTAAAAATACCCTGGAGCTTGTTCTGGAGACATTTAAAAGGGAAATTCAGATTTAGAACCCCAATATATTGTCTATTGTCCCAGCCCTTGCTTGCATAAATTTTGATAATAAAATCTTGCATCCTTTTTAGGAAGACTTTCTCAAAAAAGTAAGCTTTCTGTTTTATTCCATAAAAACCCCCAAAATATAAAATGTTTCAGTGGCTTGTGAGTAGAAGTAATGAAAAACTGGGGGATTTTTAATGCTTATCTGAAGGTTTGAAAAGTACCAACCATCAGCAAAAGTGAATTAAATGAAAATGTTTTAGGGGGGGGGTTCCCCTGTTTCAGTGTACAACAATTAAGAAATTATGTATTTATGAACAATCTTAAAATAACAGGTTACTCTAACCAGTATAGCATTCAGGAGAAAATCTAAAAAAGCAAAGTCACAACAGCATGTGAGATGGAGAAATTAAAATGTAGTAGCAGATCTATTAACTGCCTTTTGCTGTAGTGGAGGAACAGAACATCAAGGAGGAGAATACATGATTAAAAGCTTAGAATTGGAAACAGGGAAGCAGAATCTTCAGAGAATGCTTTCTAAAAGTTTTGCCCTTGATAATATTCTTATAAACCATTTTTCAAAATTTTAGATACTGTGGGTCCCCATGTGGCATTTGGCTGTTCCTTAGGGGGAGTTAATGTGAGGCAGCTATATGAAATGCAGTAGATAAGTCTATAATAATTTTAAAGTAACAAAAATATTTAATAATCACCAGTTGCCATCTATGTTTATTTTGTTAGCCCTGCCTATCAAATGTCACAGTAGCTGAAGTTGAGCAAAATGATGGTCTTCTATATTTCCTCAAGTGATTAATAACTCCTGGTCTGAAAATTCAATAATTGATTTGATGTTTGAGAGTTAATGTTGATCAAGTATCAAATGGTTTTGCTTATATGGTTCAAAGTGGCAGTTTCCCAGTTATCAGTAGCTTTGAAGAAGGCAAGCCTAGACATGGCTCATTCTTCTTTTGGATGTTTTCCTACAGACTACGTAGCTTATGTTCCTGTCTGTAAATAGGCTTCTTCATAGGAATCAACCAGCAAAGGTCTTCTACCAACCTCCAGTTTAATTTTTTTAAAAGAATGAAAAAACTTAAGCATTTGCATGGATAAGGTTTTAAACAAGTTCACTGTAGCAGTATAGAGTTCAGAGTTTACTGGTTTGGGTCATGCTGGCTCAGTGTGCTACTGCTTGTCACCATTTAGCAGTTTGTTTCTGTAATGGGGAACAGACAGTTATGAAACCTTGAATTTTGAAGGATAAAATGCAAATCTGTACATTAGGAAGAATCAAAATTGAAGAAGCCTGGGAAAAAAAGAAAAAAGCAAACAGAAAACTAAGCATCTAATAATTTGAGAAGGGCAGGTACGTTCAGGCTACCTTGTCAGATATTAGAATGAGACTAACATGGCTTGGCAGCTTCCTCCTTCTTATTAGCCAGCTGGATTACAGCAGCAGTCCACCCAAGGAAGTAATTCTTACAACCAGATATCTAGCTTCTCTGCCAGCTCATATTTAGTTTTGAAAGCAATTAACTGCAAGGAACTTGATTGCATCCAGCCAATAATTTCCTTTGGACTCAGAGATAATAACAGAAACAGAAATAGTCCTCTGATGCTATACACAATGTAATTTAATGCAATTCTTCTAGACTTCATCTATATGAATATTAGGCAACTGAGTTTAAAACTTTTTTTTTTTAATCACAAAGCTACTGTGGCCCCAGAAGTGATCCTTGGTCTGATTGTAGCATATGTGTTTTTCCTGGAGGTTGCACAGATTTTCATTACAACCGTAGCATTTATATTGTAATTTAGGCTGCGTCAGTGTGTCTATTATGACCTTGCTTTAACAAATTACTCCAGGCTGAAACTTGATGTACAGGAGTGAAATTCACTCTTTGCAATGCACAGGAAATAGGCTGTGTTTCTCCATGTGGCAGTAGCAAACTCTCAACTCTTTTTTTCTTTCTCATTGTGTTGCATAGTTTTCTTGTAAATCTCAGTTTGGGTGCAATTCATTTTTAAATTGGCAATAATGTAAAGAAGAAAAAGTACAGAAACTTTTTCCTATATGAGTCCTAGGAAAAAAAAAAAACCAAACAGTAAACATAAATGCTTAACTGTACCAAGAGGCCGAAGTAAAGGCACTCATACAAGAATGTCAGGGGTGGAGGGGAGAGAGGTCAGAGAGGAAGCTTCCAATGAACATAATTCTTGGACTATGCTGCTTTCTCCCTCAGGTTGGACCTGAGCACGATGACTTTTTGATCTAGAAGTCTATATGGTCCATCTAGCTTTTCCTTCCCCATCATCAGCTTGATAGCAGGGTCATATGACCATATAGATATTTACAATGCACTTCTATTACTATGGCGTCTAGTACAAAAAGAGGATATTTTCTTTCAAACTATCTCTTCCTCACAAGTAGAACAAATGAATGCTTCTCACCCTCTTCATGAAACTGTTTTCCTGAGGAAGAAATGCTTCTCACTTTTTGCTGCTCCTCCAAAATCCAAGAAAACTCTGTCCCTTCCCTGCTCATTGCAGATGACCTTAAAAGGTCCCTTCCAACCTAAACTATTCTATAATTCTATTCCTGCCTGGTAAGAAGGCAAAGAGAGGATGGAAATTTCTTCCAGCAGACAGAGTTGATTACTAAAGTTCTGGTATAAATCTAACGCTGCTCTTCAGTTTTGGTAAGGTTTGGCATCTTGAGTGACTGGCTCTTTATGCCACTTCTTTTGTCAGTGAAGAGACTACATCCTCCAGGGGATGATTCAGAACATTCTGGAACCTTAAGGCAAATAACCTAACACCTTTGATTTTCCTTTTGCTTAGAATTTGTACATTTTACATGGCATCAGAAAGGAAGGATAAGTGGAAAATATACTGGCAATTATTTCCCTAGTTAAGAGTGTTTCCTTCTGCTTTTTAAGAATTTAAAAAAAAAAATTTAAAAGCAGATTGTATTTCTGATGTAAAATTGTGGAAATAATTAAAGGTTGCTGTCTGTATTCTTCCTTCCCTCTCTGTCAATGCATCTGCAGGACATAGGGTCAGTAGAAAACTGATGAGGCCAGCAGGAGATTTGAAGCTAATGTGATGTTATGCTCCTAATATCCTCTCCCTAATCATGTACTTAGGAAAATGAGTTAAGCACAAGAAAATACATGCACAAAGGTACATGTTTTACTTATATTCAACTAAGACCAATCTCCTTAGTTATTTATTTACACAGTGTTAAAAAAAACTCTTTCCAATTTAAAAAAAAATTATTATTTATCACTTAAGGAGAACAAACAGCAGGAGTTTAATACACAATCAGATAACAGATTAGTTTCCAAAGCCATTCTGCAATTAGAGATGTTTAGGTTGACTGTGTCCTCTTCCCCCTTCTCCCTGCACCTCTGGTAGATACATCCATGCTAGCAGTTTGTTGCAATTTAATATTGTGGCTATGATGGTTTGCTCCAGGAAGAAGCTTCACAGATGAGTTGTGTTAGCTATAATGTCTAGCCATTGCTTTGTTAGTTACAGCTCCATGAAGTAAAGTAACTTAAAATACTTGCTTCATTTGTAGACTGAGGGGTACTCTCATCTCTAAATGTTTTGCATTATTTGCAACAGCATTTTTCTCTGCAGTGAAGTAAGAGGTTGAATTCTGGTTTGAAATGGAAACAACAATTAGAAAAAACAGTAGTACATTAGGCCACCTACATGCATTCCTACTCCTTTGAGGATCTGGTTTGTGTAATATTTTTGAATATAGTGACTGCTTAAAAAAAAAAGCGAAAAACAATCCACAACCCACCACCTAATCAAAGATCTGAAAATGTAAAATGTAATTTAATGGAATTTGAACAAATTCACATGATCTCACAACATGATTGCCCACTGGAAATAATCACATGATTGCCCACTGTAAATAATACCCACTGTAACATTTTTTTTTTTTATAGCTTCTAATCTGTGTTCTCCTTTCATTTCTTCATATGTACAACATCAAGCAAACTACTATCTCTGGGAATGTAGGATGTAAAATGTAAGTGGGACTGTCAGCAAAACCTGCTGTGTTCCTGCTATTTTATTTCCTAGCTGACAAAACAGTTTGCACAGTTTTATTTAGTTACAATTCAAGTAAACCATTACAGAATAGTTTTCCAGAACTCATAGAGTAGCCAAAAGTAAATAAGGAAAATGAATAAAAGTAGACATAAAAAATTAGGATCTTTAAACATGATTTGCAATTATCAGTGAATCTGTACTCATAACTAACACTCTTCTCCTCCTTCCTCTTTGTTAGAGGCTTTCCATGCAATAATTCTTCTGATTATATAATAGCTCTTGGATATGAAAACATTCTCTTTACTGAATGAAAGCTGACTAGGTTCAAATGTAGAAGCATACATAAAGTGGAAAAAAGCAAAAGCCTCAATGCTCATTTTTGAAACAGGATTCCATGAGTCAGTGAAGATATCATTAAAGAAAAAAAGACCTGCAACATCTTCATATTAATCTTCAACATTATAGATTAACAGTGTGTCCTGCCAAGTCACAAGTCACAGTATCATTCTGTTAGTGCTTGATATAATACTTAGCATTGTTTTGGGATGTCTGATCATGTGATTCCTACTTTCTATATGGCAACCAATGCAGAAACAATCTGTCAGGGACTGTCATTGAGGATCAATGCTAAATGTTACTCAGCAGGATGCAGACTGTATCTCGGTGGGTGTCCTCCTACTATGCTTTGATTATATTAGTTGTGAAGAAAAGCCTAGTTGTTCTCACAGCATTCATATTTCACCCTCTCTGTGGAAGACATATTACAGCCTCTTGATTTGTCCCTGTTTCAAACAAGATGTGTTGTTTAAAAATATATACACAGCGTTTTCAAAGATTCCTTCAGTATAATCTGATTATAAAGGGGTTATGTGACAGTTTGTCTCTGCTGCTTATTGTGTGGCTTAAATCTCTGAGGACAAGCTGACTGAACATCCATACGATTTAGTCTGATGGCAGCTGTGGTTCAAAAATGTTGTTTTGGGCCAGACCTGGGGTTATCTGAGGAGGCACTTCGGCATACACCAAGGTAACAGAAGGATTTTATACTACTTATTGCTTCTTGTAACTTTGTTAAGATGACAACACTACTGGCTGGGTATGTGGGGAGAATATTTAATTAAACAGAATGGTAGTTTATTAACTTACAGCAAGAAGAGAAGGGAAAAGAGGGAGAGTTTTTTTATATATTTTACTGTGTGAGTGGGGAGTAGTAAGCCTACAGGTAAATCTTAATTTCTGAGCACTGATAAATAGATAAGGTTTATATTGTGAGAGAGAAAACATGTTACACTGGACAGGAAGCTGACCTATTGCTTTTATAAAAGGGTATTTCAAGCAAAAATACGTATTTCAGAGAGCGTGTCTGTGTTTTCTGCATGACAAAAACACTCACCCATGACTTCCCATTGCCTCTTAATGTTTGCTGTCTTTGATACAGTTTTGTAACACTGGTGCTCTACTAACAAACTTCCAGGCATGAACGAATACATACTAGAAGACCTTACCATGTGGATGGAGCTGACAAGTCCTCTCTAGATGATGATCTGGTAAACCTAGAAGTTCTAGATGAGGTACTGTACTGTCTGAGTAGGAGCTTCTGGCAATTGTGCCTCACATGTTGCCTGTTTCTGCTTTTTAGGCTTCTTTTAACAGAATGAGAAGAGTTCCTTCTTGCAAGCTTTTCTCTCACCATGGCAAAGGAATTATCACGTGACTGATCTGCTGTCATCACTTCGTTAATGTTCTATATAGTAACATAAAAGCAGTAACGGTGAATCCTGTTATGTGGAAGAATTTAATTATGAGTGATGCTAGTTTAAATTATTTTGTGAGTTTCCTAAAACATGAAGTTTAGTCATGAAGATCGAGATTTAAGTGATCTTTTCCTAAAATTGTTTAATTTATATAAAGTAATATGGTATCTACAGCTTCTGGATAAAAAGCCATAAAACAGCATCAGTTGCATATTTCACTGTATCACCTATATGCAGAGTATCTGTAAATTTTTGGTTTGATGCTCCTTAAATTGCATGCCAGCAAGAAAAAGACATAATACTAAATTGTGCTAGTGTCCTGTTTAAAACAGTCTCTTATTACCACTTAAGATTTAATCCTTGAAAAATTATCATCCTTGTTTCATGGTCAAATAAAAAATTAGATGGAAATGTACTATGAAGTGCAGCAATAATGTGCATGGCCTGCATTTCTCTTCAGAAGGTTTGTTTCTCAGACTGATATAACAAAATATGTTCTAATCTGGAAATAGGACTTGCAATTTCACTTAGTTTTATGGCATTAGCAAGAATTTTGAAAATATTTTTTTAGTTTTGTGGTGTTGGCATTTGAAAAATAATTAGTAACACTTACAGTAAGTATTTCTTAATCAGTGTCCTCAGTATATTTACAAAAATCTTCCTAAATGGGAAAATACTGTTTAACTATCAAACTTTTTGTAATCTTCTCAGGATACAATTATCCATCAGCTGCAGAAACGCTATGCTGACTTACAAATTTATACTTATGTTGGAGACATTTTAATAGCCTTAAACCCCTTCCAGAATCTCAGCATTTATTCTCCCCAGGTAAGAGAGATTCCAAGCTGTGGACAGGACTCACTTTACATTTTATATTAACACCACTGACTAAAATACTTATTTTAATACTTAAAATAATGTTGCAAGCTAGGAGCACAGACTAAACCCCAGACTTTTCTTCTTCCAGAAAAGTGTGGCTACAAATCTTTTTGGGTTTTGGTTATTTGTGGGTTTTTTTCTAAATTCAGTCTCATTTGATTTCATTCCTTTCTTGTTGGTGGCACAAATTCCACAGGAGAGATGAAGATTACCCCAGCCACAGCTGTGCCTCTTGTCTGGCATTTAGGGCTTTCATCTGGGCAACAAGATGGTTGTATGAACCTCCTCCTGCTGAGGCTGTTACTTCCTGAACAATTGCTCTGACTGTTGGGTTGTTACATGTCCTGTGCCATAAGCTGCTGCTTAAATGAAACAAGTGAATCAAATGCTGTAAAGATAGAGGCAGCTTAATTCCCTACAAATATGAAGGGAAGTGGAGCCATAAATGGTCTCCATGGGTGCCTAAATCAGGGTTGCAGGTAGAGGGGCCAGATTTCAGATTCACTGGTTTTTTTGAAGTTTCTTTTGTATAGGTTGGGTATTTCATTGGTTGAATGCTTATGTTGAAATTCTGTTCCTTGTGATACAGTTCTTTTCACTGCCTTGTGCGGGAAATATCAGGGTGCGTTTTAGGTTTTGTAATTTGTATTCTGGAAGTTGGGCAGTGCCAAGAATTACCACTCTTCTTCCAGGTGATTCAGTGGAAATTCTGTGGTAAAACGGGCAACTACCTTCTGTTGAACAGCAAGAAGATAGTCACTATCCTCTTTTTCAGTTCTTAATTATGTAGCTAAGTTGTGCATTTTGACTATTGTGCGTTCTTTTAAAATTCTAGTTCTCCAAGCTTTACCACGGTGTGAAGCGTTCATCAAATCCGCCCCACATATTTGCCTCTGCGGATGCTGCTTACCAAAGTATGGTTACATTCAGCAAAGATCAGGTAAGAATCTGATAATTTTGGTTTAGATTTCATACTAATTGTACTGCCACTATGCTACATGGCTACGGCTAATATTCTGTTATGTTGTACTTTGGGAAATTTTTTCTTTAGGCCTTTTATTCCTACATCAGGAAAACTGGAGTAGAAATCTAGTCAGGTTTGGGAATTCTGAAGAGGACACTGTGGCATAAAACACTGAAAGTTCAAATAAGGTGATAGGATTACCTGACCATTATAGTTTCCTGGACACCCATGAAGTCTTGGAGCTGACACCAGCTGCAGAGTGTTGCTGCACACTGATTCTAGCCTGTCTTGCACTAGGTATTGAAATAATTTACACCTGTGTAAAATAGGACGGTCTCAATGCCATAGCAGATTAACAGTTTGAACCACTTTGCTGCTGCATAAAGACACTATCAAGCAACGGATTATCAATTCCTTTAACTACAAGTCACAAAATATAGGAACCATCAACTCGGTTTTTTTAGTAAAATATATGAAGGATAGGTCTAATATAAATGTAATAAGGACACAAATCCAATTATATAGCAATGATTTTAATGAGAATGAAATACTATGCTGTAAAAGCTAGATTTCTTTTTATTACATTCTTAACATTCTAACTTTGTACTCTTTCTGATTTGATGTGCTGTATGTACATGACTATTGGGGGCTAATAATTAATTTCATTTATAAAACCCTCCTGACTTTACCCTGCACATCACATAACAATTCATAGAAAATGCCTTTTTAAAATCACAAAAGCAGACTAAAATAACAAAAAACCTGCAATCAGAAAATACTAAGCAAAGAAGACAAATAAAAGGGACATTGAAGATGAAGAAAAAAGGACTTCTACTGAGTATGTGGAAGTACACTGGCCTGAGAGATGGCTAGTACTTCTTTAATGGTTTATATGCTCTTTGATGGAGGCAGTAAAGAAAACAAGTACTCATGTAGAGTGAAGTTATGTGAGAACTTGTTATCTGGGGAAGAAAATTAGTTTTGACATCAGCCCATCAGACTAACTTTGTACATCTTTAATACTATACCTTTCTTACCCATTTAGGAAGTAATTGGGATTTAGATCTAAATCAGTTTCCTATTTTCTGTTTGCAAAGGATTACAGGAATATGTTTATGTCCTGTCATGGTTTAGCCCCAGCCGACAACTAAACACCACGCAGGCTCGCTCACTGCCCCCTCCCCCAGTGGGATGGGGGAGAGAATTGGGAAAAAACTTGTGGGTTGAGATAAAAACAGTTTAATAGGACAGCAAGAGAGAAGGAAACAACAATGATAACAACAATAATAATACCAACAAAGGAATGTACAAGAACAAGTGATGCCCAATACAGCAATTGCTCACCACTTAGTGATCGATAGCCCATCCCCAAGCAGCAATTTCCCCCGCCCCTGGCTAACTCCAGTTTATGTACTGGGTGTGACGTTATATGGTAGGGAATATCTCTTTGGCCAGCCTGGGTCAGCTGTCCTGTCTGTGTCCCCTCCCAGCTCCCCATGCACCCCCAGCCTTCTTGCTAGCCGGCCAGCACAGAAGCTGGACTGTCCTTGACTACTTAGCAACAGCTCAAAACATCAGCACGTTATCAACATTTTCTCATCCCAAATCCAAAACATAGCCTCACACTAGCTTCTGTGAAGAAAACCAACTCTATCCTGGCTGAAACCAGGACATCTCCATTACCTGGCCACTGTTATGTTGGTTCTTCAGGTAAAGGTGCATTAGATAAACACTGTAGCCAGATCAAAAATCAAACAGATTCTGTTTGTTTTATCCATTGAGGTTTCCCTTGTATTTTCCTGTGAAGCCTGAAAATTGACTCTGGGTCTGACATTTCTCCTGAAGCTAAAGTCAAGTTCTGTCCAATTCCTCAAGAGTTTTCTGAGTTATATAAGAGCTTATGGGCTTTAACTGTATAAACTGTTGTACATGACTTCTCCAGTCACACGAAGAGAATTAAGTTAGGTATCGTAACCATGTAAATCCATCGTTGGGTTATCTGTTTCCAAGAACAACAAAAATGCCCGACAAGAAGCAAATAAATGAGCTGCAAGTGTCATATTGCACACATTATTTAGAGTCAATACCTGCTCATGCTCCTGGTCGAAGGCACCACCAGAGAACTGCTACATCTTTCAAACCTTTTCAGAAAGCTCAGTTCTATATGAAGTGTCATTATTGCATCAAGTATTTTAGGACCTTGTATTTTCTCCCAGCCAGGAATCTTGTATGTTCACAGTATGGTGCGAATAATTTTCAGGTGTTTGCATAAAAAAACCACAAATCTATGCAACTGCTCATTGTTAACAGTTTAATTATATGTCAGTTGATACTGTACCTTAAGTAGACTAATATTTGTACTGGTGAACACATGAAAAAAATGGAAAAATAATAAACGCTGATAGCGTTATTGTGTGCTATGACCTGAAGTGTTCACGCTTCAGTATTCAGGTGTGAACTGGCCTTCAGGGTGTACTGGCCTTCTACTTCCATCTCGTCCAGGAAGTGTAACAGCAGAAAGGATACCAAGTAGTTTAGACCATTCTAGCTAATCCCTGAGTCTGGTAGCCATCTGGAGAGCCTATAAAATACCACTAAGGTATCAATGACTGCTGACTCAGGAAGAAGATGGGTATGTTCTCCCAGAATCATCCAGTGAACAGATGCCTATTTTTCTGAAAAACTTCGATGCTAGTTTGCTGTTCTAGATTGAATATCAGCATCACCTACAGAATAACCTCTATTTATAGCAGTAATTATTTAAGATAATTTTTAAAGCCAGGAGCAGACTTTTGGTCAGTGTATTAAATACAGCTGTACTGTGTTTCATGTTAATTTATATAAAGTCAATGCAGTAAGCTCAGACACGCTGTTGAATTATGTCCCATCAACTGAGCTGTGGCAATTTTCTGAGTTTTAAGCATTTGAAACAAGCTGCAGATGTGCATAGCGTGCTTTAGCCTGTAGACGTGGTCACTTGTTTATATGTCTTAGCCCTTAGAAATTCAATCACTGCTTCACACATTTGCACACTGCTATCAGGAATTACAAGGCACATTTTAGTAATCTAGGGAATAAATTATTACACAGAGCCTTTGCTGGTCTTTCCTTTCAGAAGGGAGTTGAGGGAGTTGACCCTTAAAGTATTTTGTAGTCTTGATACTAAACTTTAAATAACAGATAGGAGCAGCAATAGCTGAAATCGACCATGAGGTGAGCTGTGCACTTAACTGTTTTGTTTTGTGTGTTCAGTGCATTATCATCAGTGGGGAAAGTGGTGCTGGAAAGACAGAAAGTGCCCATCTGATCGTCCAACATTTGACCTTCTTGGGAAAGGTATTTCTTGGCCAATCGTGTAAAACTCTGAACAAATCCTTCCAAACCCACCCCCAATTTCCACTTTATTTAATCTTTAATACCTAAAGCTGGTCATGTGAATTGTCCCACTTGAGTTAGGAATGGAGGAATCATGCATGTGAGAGTATTGAATTAAGATACTAGAGTATGACCCACACCAAGACATTCAATATTTGTATAAAGAGAAGGTGCCAGATCCTGAGTGTTTAGTGCCTGTAGTTAACTACAGTGTTTATCACATATACTGCTGTTCATTTATACAATAAAGAATAACAGATCTTGCTATGGCTCTAATCTTAGAAGCTTTTACACCTTTAAATGTTATGAATAATGCTATTAGTGCAAAATGATGGGAATATCAAGTGTGAAAGGTTAACCTTAAGTAGACGTGGTTTTGATAGTTTTAGTACTCCAATTATATGACACCTCAGAGGCAGAACAATTGCAGAGGAAGAAGAATCTGGTTTTTCCTACCTGTGGGAGACTTCCTCATAAATTTGTTGGTCCTGTTGTTGTATAAATAGAAAGGTTAGCGCAGTATCTAAGTCCACAGAAGCATGAGAAAGGGATGCTATACTTCTGAAGCAAGAATTGGATTGTGGGTAGGCAATGTATTCTTGTAATGATCGTTCTTATCTGTATCTGTTCTATCAAGGCCAATAACCGTGCTTTGCGTGAGAAAATTCTTCAGGTGAATCCTCTGGTTGAAGCATTTGGGAATGCCTGCACTGCCATCAATGACAACTCAAGTCGCTTTGGAAAATATCTGGAAATGATGTTTACGCCCACGGGAGCTGTAATGGGGGCAAAGATTTCTGAATATCTACTTGAAAAATCAAGGGTCATAAAACAGGCTGTGTAGGTATATTAATTCTCTGTCCTTTCACAGTTATATACTGTTCGAATTCTGTTTAACTCTCCAAAATTTTTATTTTAAATGCTTTGGTGTCTTCTGCTAAAGCAGCGATCCTTTGTACAGTGCTATGATGACAAGAACAGTCAGTTAGGTTCTTTTGGAGCGGAAGCCAGGGCTGCTCCACTGGGTTTTCTGTGTTTCACAGTTGCTGATCCTACACCATAAAAACAAGTGGGATACTTGCTACCTACTTCAGTGAGCTCATGATAAGAACTTCTACTTTTACACTGTACAAGACACCACAAGAATAAACGTGTGCTTTAAAAGGGTGTTTTTTTTTCCAGGGGAGAGAAAAATTTCCATATATTTTATTATATTTATGCTGGCCTTTATCATCAGAAGAAACTTTCTGAATATAGACTTCCTGATAAAAAGCCTCCTAGGTAACTATCACTCACTTGTTTTAACTGCTCACTGTAATTAGCTATTGATCAACTCTTGCTTTCAGTATGATGCCTTAAAATCTCTCTTAATCCTTCTCCATCCCTTAAGGATCTTTTTTAATCCTCCCAAGCAAAGAAGAGGATGGACAATAAGGCATTACATTATTCGTAGTTGTTTGAGAGCTTGAACTGTTTAAAAAGGAAGAGGAAGAATCAAGCTTATTATTATGTAGATATTCTGTCATACTTTCAAATCAGGACAGTCACCTTATGATTTCTTACTGTAATGTTTCAGTAAGAACCCAGAATATGCTTGGGACTTTTGGTTTTTAATTTGTATTTGTACTTTGGGTGCATCTGAGCTGTATTGTGTGAGGGAGATGTGTGTGAAATGTTGGTAGCGCTATAATAGATATTAATAAATAATAAGCAAAGTTAGTGCAACAGAAACAAAAACTTCTTATGAATTAGCACCAAAGTATAAAATTGGAAGATATTGAAATAAATGTTCTTTCCAGTTACTGAGGTACTTGTAAGTCACTGGCGGTTGTACAGGCATATCTGCTAGTACCGTGCTTGCTTTCTCCCATTCTATTTAGGTATATTGATAATGAAACTGGAAGAGTAATGCATGACATTGTTACTAAAGATTCCTATGGAAGACAATTTGAAGCAATTCAGCATTGCTTTAGAATTATAGGAT
This sequence comes from Phaethon lepturus, assembly GCF_000687285.1. NCBI lineage: Eukaryota > Metazoa > Chordata > Aves > Phaethontiformes > Phaethontidae > Phaethon > Phaethon lepturus. Next base: position 108,929 of record NW_010512396.1, read on the forward strand.
TCACTGATGAGGTAAGAGATCCAATTGCTAAACCATTATTGACATCCTTTATAAAAGCCATCTCCGATGCTGCCTTGCACAGGCTGCCATTTGGTTTTGTGGATACACACCTATGCCACAGAATCTCCTTTATGGCAGAAGTGAACTGTGAAAGCGTAACCACACACTTGGAAGCCAAGACCAGACTGAGATCTCAGTTCGTACCCAGGCAAGTCCGTTCACAATTCTGTATCACACAGTTTTCTGTGTCAATAGGAGCTTACTTGAATTTGTAGAACTTGGTCTCAGAGCAAGCTACAAGGTTTAATAGCCATTCCAGTGCCCATCTTTTTCTTTCACAGCCTAAATATGATCTATGTATCTAATTGGATTCCTTAAAAGTGCTTCTTGTAATCTTTTACAGGAAGTGTACTCAGTGTACAGAATTCTGACTGGAATCTTAAATACTGGAAATATTGAGTTTGCTGCCATTTCTTCACAACACCAAACAGATAAAAGTGAGGTTCCCAACCCAGAAGCCTTAGATAATGGTAAATACATTTTAACATTGTCAGTTCTGTAAATGCAATTTGACTGTTGTTTGTGAGAATCTGTAACTCATGGTAACAGTTGGATAATGCTGACAATTTCCACTGTATAATTACAGTTGTGTATCTTTTTTCCACTGTCTTTTAGCTGCCGCGCTACTAAGTATTGGGTCAGAAGAACTTCAAGAGGCCCTAACCTCCCACTGTGTTGTAACACGAGGAGAGACTATTATCCGAACAAACACCGTGGACAAAGCAGCTGACGTGCGAGATGCCATGTCTAAAGCACTTTATGGCCGGCTCTTCAGCTGGATCGTAAATCGTATTAATACGCTGCTTCAGCCAGATAAAAATATATGGCAAGTTACACATCACAGAATCATGTGTATTTACTGTGCATATGTCTTTGATGGGTTCATCCATTTGTATATTTTTTATTTTGCAGAAAGGGTGCTGTATTTATTTTGGCTAAGGCTTCCAAATGGCTTTCATGCTGTGATACTGAATTCTGTTTCCAGGACATTAACCCCAGCATTTTCAAAGAGCTCAGTGGAATTTGACTAGTGAAGTCAATGGAAATTGGGTGGTTTGAGTGCTGTACAATTCTTTAAAAAGATGCTTCCTATGTAGCGAATGTTAAAATCATACCAAAGACTGGTAAATAATTGGGGTACACTGAAAAACTTTAGTATGTATTCACAGTCCTTACAGTTCTTCTGGCTTTGTAAGCTAGAAATAAATACAGATCTCTGATTATTACTGTGCTGCTACTTGAGATGTAAGTGATGATTTTTTTATTTTTCATAATTACAGAAACGTTCACATTGTGCATCTTATGATTTCATTGCCAGGTACTGATCTGGCTGCTTTGGTCTTTTAAAGCAGTTGTAGAGATTTTTTAAAAACAAGAGAACCCCTTAGGTGATGTGTAAATGCCTCTGATCTGAGACATCTACTTGGCACTTCACTATATCATATAGACATGTCCTCATCCATACTTGCCGTTCTAGTGGTGACTGTGGTACTGTGGTATAAGTATACTTGAGCTAGCACATGGTCTCTTTACAGTCTAGCTTGTAGCAACAGCTGACTTGGTAATTACCCTTCTGACTGAGTATAGCAAAAACACACTATTAAAGCTCGACACCTTTTGTCTACCTGGAGGAGCAGACAATAGATTTTATTTGGGATCTGCCTGTTGAAACCACTTGTTTTAATATGGCTGCTAAGTGTCTGTTACCGTGTACCTATGATTCTGCTGCCTTCTTCATGGAAATTTGCAATAAGCCAGTGGAAAACAAAAGTGTTAACAATGCTAAACAAATACACAAGTTGTCTTAGGTTCAGACACACTTTTTCTCCTTTCTTCTTGCAGCAGACCGAATCAATTATGTAATCTTAGTTACCATGTTTATTTTTATTTTAACTTGGTGTTGCTCGTGATGGATTTTGTTTTGTATTTTCACATGCAGCAATGCTGAAAATGGGATGAATGTTGGGATACTAGACATATTCGGATTTGAGAACTTTGCAAGAAATTCCTTTGAACAGCTGTGCATAAATATTGCTAATGAACAGATCCAGTTTTATTTCAATCAACATATCTTTGCACTTGAGCAGGTAAATTCAACTCTGATGAGGTCTAGTTGAATCAGCCATCCTGAACAATAGATCATATTCAGGAGTACATTATAAACTATAAAATGGGTATGTGATTTAAATGCAAGATAATGACATCTTTTAGTTAAGTTGTGTAAATAATGTTGTTGGGGCCTATAGAGTATTGCTGGGCATCATAAATGTCCTAATGATGATGTTGCTTTTACTAGTTCAATATTAAAACTGTCCTGATGACTTTGTAGATGGAATATCAGAGTGAGGGAATTGATGCTACTACAGTGGAGTATGAGGACAACCGTCCACTTCTAGATATGTTCCTCCAGAAACCCATGGGTCTCCTGTCTCTACTAGATGAAGAAAGTCGATTTCCTCAGGCAACAGACCTAACTTTAGTTGGTATGTGCAAACAAAAATTCTGGGAAATAATAAATGTATTTTGGGAGGATGGAATGACATCTTTACTCAAGTTTTACTAACCTAGATGTCCTACTGAGGCTGTGCCATTTCATTTGATATTTTAAGTATATTTTTCATTGTGATTCATCATTTTTGTCTGCTTATGTGTCTTTTGTTCTTTTTATATTGCCAAAGTTATATGTCAGATGTCAAGGGCTAACTGACTTTCCAGTGTTACAAGGAAAGAACCTGTGTCTTGTCCCTGTATGTGAGGTACATCAAGCAGCACTGATCCCCATTTACTGAAGGGAAGGCTGAGACAGAGTAGAATCTTGTGTCTAGGACCACCCTGTGAGCAGCATTAGTGTTGAGAGTAAAATTTAGATCTCCCAGGCTCCTAGGGCCATGTTTATCCAATTAGAAAATACTGCTTCACTCCAGATTATCTCATCATAAATAGAAAATGTGTGTTATTTCTGGTGTGCCATCTGGCTGAATATTTCCCTTCCTTCATGCATATTTTATGTATATTTTAACAAATCTTGATGCCAACTTTAAAACATGCAGCACATACCATGTTTAAAACTGTTATCTTGCTGTTATTTACTAGAGCTACATTTTTCCCTGCAATATGAAACAGAGGGTTCCAGTTCCTTCAGTGGAGGGTGCAGCAAACTCAAACTGTTAGTCAGAGAAAAATAACAGCTGCCTGTTAAATTGCTCGATACTTGTATAAGATTTTTCACTTCTGCTAGGCTGAGTTGAAACTTGAATTTATGTCACAGATAGAATGAATGCTGTGGTTTCATTCCAGTCTTCATTTGTGTACTAAAGCTGTGTGCCTCCCTGTGGGTCCTATAAATCAGTTAATACTGAATACTGAACTTACACTTTCAAAGGGGCACTTTCCTTGGTCCAGTGCCGATCAGTCTTACTGCTGATCTGTACATAGTCCAGCAGGAGCCCTCAAGGAGACAGCAGAGTGGAATGTGTCGCCCTCTCCAGATGTGCCAGACAATCATTAATTCCACTACCCTCTACTCTGCCCCCCCAAAATTCCAAACTTAGTTCTTTTCGCTTTAGATACAAGCTTGATTAAATGTTAATAGAAAGAAAAACCTAACACAAAATATTAATGGATTCTAACATTAGAAAAAATATTTTTATAATATTTTCTAACCTACACAATATGACAGAGAACTTTATCAATTGATTCTGACCTCAGATCTCTAGTTGCTTGTTCAGATAAAGAGATATAATAGCAAGTTTTACAGTATCAGCACTAAGATAATTACAAAATATTAAAAAGCATACAAAATATCACAGGGCAGAAAAGACTTTTTTCTTAGAAAGTGGTGGGTTTTTTTCTGTCAGCTCTTAGGGGTAGTCACAGGAAACAGAAGGCCTCTTTAGAAGATGTTTTAGATAGAAGCCTCATTTCTGTAGAAGTCCAAAGGTAAATGAGAGATGATCCCAGCTAGAAGATATTAACATATACTTAAAACATGGTGTACAAAGCTAAATGAATGGGGAAAGGAAGATAGGGAAAATACAGATATAGGCATTTAAGCAAGCAAGATATATGCACAGCTTTGAATGTACGTAATTGAAATAAACCCACCCCAAACCATATATATACATATAAGCAAATTCATAGCAAAATATGAAAAGTTGTCACCCCTTCTCATTGGCCCCTCTTATTTGATAGCTTTCCATGCTCAAAACTATCCACAAACAGCGGGGTTTGAAAGAAAGTCTTACTGGGCTAGTTTAGAATAAGCTGTTCCATTCAGAAGTGGCAGCTTGGAAGAAAGCGCAGAGAAGCTGGCACACAGCTATTTCTGAGAAATCTGGTAATATATGTGTTTATAGTAGTTCTGGCTTCTTAAGCAGCAAACTGTCCCTAATTAGGATGAAGATTTTACTTGGTCACTCTAAGTCAGTTATATCGGTGTCTCTTCTCAATGTCTAGATAAATTTGAAGATAACTTACGATGCAAATATTTTTGGAGACCAAAAGGAGTAGAACTGTCATTTGGTATTCAGCACTATGCTGGAAAGGTAAGGTCATATGATTTTTATTTACTTCAAATAACAGTGGTATGGTCATTATGTGTTTTTATCCAAAGTTTCTGCTTTATGATTTTGACTGTTCACATTTTAAAGAACCTAGTAGATTTTGGGTAACCCTTTTTGGTAACTTTTCTGATTCGCTTTCCCATCCTAGGTATTATATGATGCCTGTGCATTCCTTGAGAAGAACAGAGACACTCTTCCTGCGGATGTAGTGGTGGTGTTGCGAACTTCGGAGAACAAACTTCTTCAGCAGCTGTTCTCTAGCCCATTAACAAAAACAGGTATTTTCTGCACAGCTTTGCTAACATTGCAACCTCTTTAGCTACCTACTCCTCTAAAACCCTAATTGTTTCTGGACACGTTTTTTAAAGTTCTTTTTCAGCTCTGCTGTTTAAAGTTTCCTAGATATCTAAAATGTTATGATCATGTTGAGTTTTTTTAAATATGTGGGCATGTATTCTTCTAAAAAGCCCAGGCAGCAAGATCCATCCCTCAGTCCAAAGAAAGGGAGATTTTCTGATGTGTGGGGCAAGAACTCATTCTCAGAGCAGGATGAGAATATGGGAGTTTCTGGATTCTTAGTCCTTTACTAAGGTCAGTTCTCAGTTGATAGATTCTTGTGTACCACGTCTTAGCAGTTCTTAAATCATGTGATGGTAGATTAAGTTGTTTTGGAGGTAATATCCATCTATTTAGATGCATTGATGCAATACATAAAGTTTCTTACAAATCCTAAAAACCAGATATGAATCTGCTAGAATTAATTAATTCAGTTGATTTAAAGCTTGTTGAAACTGATTTACATGAAAGTGCACAGATTTATAGCAAAATAGAACAGCAAGATGAAGTTTGACTCCATGGATAGATGCCAGAATATCAGTAACCTATACAAATCCTAGTTCTGCAGTATACATGCAAACAAGCCAACAAATATACTCAATACTTTCTCCATTTTTAAAGTATCTTTTTTTATAGTGGGTAAGAAGAAGATATAATGCTAAGGAATAATCTAAATATGATGGATTGTATTAGGCTGCAAAATTCTTGTGATCTGATATGACATATGCAAATGAGGTTGTATTTTTAGGTAGAAATAAGTGTACATGCATTAGGTAATGCTCAGTAGGCTTATGGGCTGTAGATGCAGTTCTGTGCCTGTGCTCTGTCTGGGATTTCTGGACCCTCAGCAGCCCAGTCATAGCCCCTGGTGATGCCTTTAACCTCTCTTGAGATTTCTATGTAGAAAAAGAACATCTGGAGAAAAAAGTATATTGGAGCCTTCTTTGCACATGTAAAACTGATAGCAAAATATCTGTTTGTATTTTACATAGGATAGATTCCTGGTACATTGTCTCTGTTCTTTTCCTGTAATTAAAAGGCTCTGGATTACCCTCCTTCCAATTATGCTTTTAAAGGTCCCTGAGAGGTGAGGATCCAATGAGGAATCTGCTTCTCCTTTCAGCTATGACAAGCCTAGATGGAGGGTGATATAGTTTAAGATGGAGTAGGATTGATTTGTGCCCAAGTGGGGAACAAATAATTTTTCTGTCTACTTCTGACATTTGAGTCAATGTTAAACTAGTAAAAGAGATTCTTTTACTCACGCTGAATGGATCAAGGAAAGCAAAAAAGAAAGCTCACATCTGGTCAAATGTGCCTCCACACCCCTCTTTACTAGCCATTTTATACCTTGGAGCTCTTGTCAGAATGAAACAGATTAGGTGCTTTGTCCTAGTTATCAGTCCCAATTATTGTAAATATTATATTTTCGATTGTATTGCTATTTTAAAATCAGAATGCTGATGCTTTCATGCAAATATATCTTCCTCTGGCTTTTTAGAGATATTTTCAGTGGCAGCAGCACTGAACTTGGGTATTTTGCCCAAGATGCATAAAGGTTCAGTAAGAAGATACTTCTCATTGCAGTAATGTATAGTTACCAGGTTGATGTATTTCCACTTTTTTGTTTTGTCTCTTACGTTCATTCCTTGTTTCCTACTGACACGAATTGCATGCTTTCTGCCTCCCATTATAGAACATTTACCTTTCCATGAAGAGCACGCAGCAAGTTGAGCGTTGTCTGTATTTCTGTCAAGTTGGTACAGGACATCCTGTTAAAAAAGTTATTGTACATATGCTCCTGTGCATGGTGTTATAAGAATAGCTTAAAACCCTTATGTCATTTTTGTTTTTTAAAAGTCTTTGTGATTTTGCTGTATTTTTTCCAGCTGTCTAATATAATTGGCACTCACATCCTGTGTTGGGGCCTCTGTGTTCTAAAATCAGATTGTTGCCAGGTTTAGTTTTGGCAGCTTGCAAGATAAATGAAAGGTTTGGCTGAGAACAGAAGGTATCGCTGGCAATGCTGCTTCATCTCTGCTCAGTGAAGAAAGATAATGCTATTCTCTTAACTTTCTACAAAGAGGCTTTTGTAAACAAAAGAATAGTGACTGTGTAAATGTCTCATCATGCTCTGTCCTTGCCTCGTAGCCCCCTTCCCTCCACTCTACATATGCTTCATTCCTAAAGCAAATCAGAAAAAAATATGGATTAAGATTCATGATCTTGATACAATTTTCTCCAGCTTTTTGTAGATTACTGACTGATGCAAAAGTTAATAATTTACATGGAAGCCATATTGCATCTTTCCAGGTAACCCTGGCTTGAAATGAGCCTTCTGCCAGTATCTCTGGTGTTTTGTTTGAAGATGAGTGACAGCACATTCTCACATCTGCTTGCAACTAGCTCTGGAATTTGCAGCGTAGGTGGTTTTTGCCGAGCAGCAATCTCCAATACGTGTAATAGTCACTAGGTGGTGCTGTCCCAGAAGCAAGAGGAAATTTCAGACTGGTAACATGGGTCTGACAATTGCTGAAAATGTAGTTCTTAAATACCAGTAAGAACAAAAAGATGCCTTTCCCACCCTGAGAAGATCCTCTGTTTGAAGTATATTTATATAACTGTCATGTATTCCGCTGTCAAAAACTGAGCAGCAGCAAGAAAATAAATATTAAAGAGACTAAATTCTTTTACTAATTTAAGATCATGTTAATCCCTGTAATTTATCAAATATACTTATCCCCTCTTAACAAATGGTTCTATTTCACAGAAGCAGACTGTGTAGTTTAAAGGGCCAGAAATTAACAGCAGGACATTAAATATACATTTGTAGTAGTAATTTATGGTTAAGAGAGTGCACAATTACTGATATGAGACACCAGAATTTAAACATTCTGGCACTAATTTTGTAGTGTGTACAGCATGTTTTGTCATTTTTCAGTGGAAACTTAGGCACGTTCAGCACATTTTGGAATCTGTTTGCACTTTCTAGGGACCTTTAACCTCAAAACTGAACAAACATAATTCTGGTTTAACCTATCAATTCTCCCAATTGCTTCCATATTTGTCACTTTTTTTCTACAAACACAGCTTCTCATGCTGAAAATTCTGTATATTCTAGAATTAAAATAGAATTTACTTTAAATGCAAGAGAGAAGTAGAGCATTTAAAAAAAAAAACAAGGTAAGTTGCCACTACTCCAGTTGAATATGCATGTTCCCATTCAGACATAATGCATTCCTGTTTGTCTCTAGAGTTAGTTTATCACTGTTGCACCTAAAGCATCAGAGAGAAAGGAATCATGTGATCTAGAAAATCGAGTCCCCTTGTAAGAGAAGAGGGCTTTAATCAGAAAAATTAAGGAAGGCCTTGGTACATTTACTAGTGGTATCTGTGAGGAGTCAGACCATTTGACTCACTGTCCTGATACTCAAGAATTTTTTGCAGTATCACCGTGAAGTGGTGGTACCACTGGACTGCTTGGGCAAAGCACCACTGGGGCTTTTTGAGACTGCAGTTCCCCTTCCACTTTTTCTTTCTCTTACCTTATGTTCCCCAGCTGACCAGATCATGCTGGCGGAGGTGTGCCAGAGAGGCTTCATCTTCTCAGAAAAGCTGCAGCATAACATGATTCTCTACTCTTGAAACAACCTCTGCAGACTTTTTCCCCTTCTGTGACTCACAGACCTTTAGACCTTTTGTCAGGGTTGCTCTGTCTTAGGTTCTTGCTGGAGAGAGGGGGGAGATTTGCCACCTGGAGGGAGGGAAGGGGAAATTCTCCAGCGTTCCCATCACCAGAGCAGAGACTGGGAAATGTCCCTGTCCTAGCTCTGAGGATCTGTAGGGGCTGGGCTTGGCTACATAGAATAAAGAGCTGAGTACCATTACCTCTACAGCAACATCACGTCTAATGATTTTGGTAGCATTGGGTATTGTTCACACATTCAGAGTGATATAGTATCAATATATCATCCATTGCTAATAAACACTCCTTGTTCATGGTGCCTAGATATTTGAGCATAATTGTCAAAGAGAACTGGAATGAAAGTTTTCACAACCTTCACTGATGAGGTAGTATAATGATGTTTTAACAAGGGACTTTTTTTGTCCAAAACAGGAGGAAAATAGATTTTTTTCAAAAATGTATTAATTATAATTAGCCTGCGTAAAGGTCATTCCCCCTCCTCAGGATTGATTTTTAGTTTGTGTTCTTTGTGCCTTTGAGTCTCCAGCCCTGCTTACAGCCCTCAGACAAAAAGTAATTATAAACAATGTATATCTCATTAAAAAACCCCAAAACAAACAACTAACAGACCATGTGCTGAGAGAGAATGTGACAAAAATGTTTCAGGCTTTCTTTATGCACACTAAAGAACACAAGAACTGGGGCCTTTTGCAAAATCACTTTAAAGAACTTCTTTTCACCACTCCTTGGAGACAAGAGTACTATCTCAATATTAATCTGTCTGTAACTTTGATAGAAGCTGATGGCTTATGAAGAGTCGGAAATGGAGGGAAACAAAAGGATTTTCTTGCATTCTAGTCCCATGAACAGATAATACTGAGCACAGAGTGAAATCCTGATCAGTTGCAATAGTAGATACTTTGCCATTGTTTTCAGTGGAACCATGATTTTACCCATCATGTTTGTCACTGTGCACTCCTATTGAGTACAAGACCTTCCTCTAGCAATAAGTGGTGGCAGGTCTCTTGGCTTGGTGTGTGTCATATTTATGCACTGAAGTATAGCATGTTTCCATTTGGGCTTAGCAGATTTTTTTCTCCTAATTCCACACATCACAATAGAGCAAAAGACTCAAATACATCTTAATTTTACTAACTTATCCTACAATATAATCTTTTTATAATGGTTACTTTTATGTTAGTATTTTCACCTCTAAGAGATAACTGCAGGTGCTCTAAGTCAAATTAATTGGAAACAAAGCCATTGTAATTATAATCTCTCTACTTAGAGATGAATCAGAATTTATATTTTGTAAGAATTTGGATCAGGTTAATGGAAGCTATATATTTTAATTCGGGACACAGAGGCTTTCCTACTTCTAACTGGTCCATATGTTAAAAGCATATAAAAATTAATCGTTTTTGCTTTGCTGCCAGTGTGTTGTGTGCAAAGAGAAGCTTTAAACCACAGCTGTGCAACGTAACAATTGTGAACTTTACTGGGTTGCAGATGTGGGACATCAGTAAACTAAATTAAATGTAGCTTAACTGAGTTTGAGAGGTAGTGTTGGATTACTTCTTATTCTCTTTTTCAGTTGAGCATTTTACAGTTCAGTGTTTCTTTTTTTTCTTTTTTTCTTCTTCTTTCAGGTTTTGTGTCGTGGAACAAATGCAGTACACAGATACTCACAAGTATGCTAGCAGTAGAATCCAAAACATGCCCTAAAATAGCCCTAAAAATGGAACTCATCTAGAAACAGAACCATCTATCAGATCAAAGTTAAGCTCTCAGTCCTGCTAAAGCTTTATATAAGACATAACAATTATTTACTCTTGAGAATAACTCCCTATAAATAAGGAGCATCAGTGAATCTCTGGAATTGCACATGGTAGTAAACACAACCGCTGAGAAAGGTCAAGTTAGATTTATCATGTTTTTGTTTGGTAAAGGGTGTTGCCCAAGCAGAAGTCCGCTGTTTTTAATATGAGACTTCACAGATTACATTGTACTGAAAATGGAAAATGGACAAAGGGCATAGATTTTTTTTTTTTTGTCTCCAAGTGCTTGCAAATTGAACCCTAATAAAGTACAAGTGGGCATCTTTAAGAACAGGTCTTGATGGGCTTACTGATTTAATTCATAATAGGCCATTCTCTGTAGAAGAAATCTTGAGAATAATTTTTCTTTACCTTTCTCTCAGAAGAGAAGAGATATCTTTTCAATTTTCATATTTCTAGACCAACTTCTCAACTCTATAATGACCATTATCTCACAGTAGTCAACAATAATTAATCTTAACACTTCATTGTATAGTAATTAAATTCAAAATGTGTTGATATTGAGGATGCAAAAGATGTATTACACAGATGATGTAACTGTTTTTAATATTAACTAGTAGACTGTGGAATTGCACTGTGCAGCATATCCAGAATTTAAATAGAGAAATATTCAGAGAACACGATACAGTAGTTTTAATGAGTAGTTTGCTATGCAGTTTCTACAGGCAGTATGTGCTGTGCGGTCAAACTGTGTCAAAGATGCTCAGTACATCATTGGAAGTCTTCAGTAGCTCTCAAGATCAAATCCTAGAAGAGCAATTATTTTTAAATTTGCTAGTAAGTTTGTAGAGCAGATAAAGTTTTTGAATATTCAGATAACCTTTCTGATGTGAATATCCGTAATGTTTTTTGGTGTGTCCTTTACAAAGAACGTGCTTATATTTCCCACTCTTTCAAAATAATTGAATTAGGGGTTAATGTATCTAAGAGATTAATGTAGTTGGTAGAAAACAAACCTCTGAGTCTGTGCTGGATTTTGTATTTGTTTCAGAGTATTTTGTACTCTGAGTGTGCTGTCTTACTATGATTTTGTACGTTTATCCACTTCCTTCCTTCCTTCACCCTACAACAAACTGTAAAGCTCAGTACTTTACTAAACCACATTATCTTTTCTCTTATTATTTAACTTTGTCTTATTTATTCCAACCTGGCTTGGCTTGACGTAGGAGAGCTTATAACTGAACTGCCTGGACAGCAGGTCACAGTGTGTGTCAGAGACAGAAAATGCATTTGTGGTTGTTTGTATGAATGGCTATTTGTTTCATTAAGTGTGGAGATACAAATATAAATGAGAATAATGTTTTGAATTACCACAAAAATAACTGATTTTGTGCTACCTGTGATAATATATGGAAGTGCTGAGATCCAGAGGAGCAAATGTTCAGCTGAGAAGCCTTTGAGACTTGATTAAATTAGTAGTTAACAACATTAATGTCTAGATTTCAAAATTGGGGAGGCCTAGGACTTTCATAAATTTCCGTAACCATGTTTCATCCTAAATTAAGACTTTTAAAAGACAGCTTTTCTCTTGAAGTGTCAAAACTGGTTTTGACACCATTTTCATCCTGTCTGGTTTAGGGTCTTAATCACTGAGAATACTGATAGTCATAGTGAGGTCAGAGAAAATGTTCCTCCATTTTGTTCCACATGCTTTCAGTGACATCTTTATACCTGCATTTTTACCACTGAATTCTTTGGGAATCTTCACTGGCTTTAGTATGATTTTGATCAGATCGTGTGTGTATGGAGCAACTTCAGCAGCAGGTCCTAAGTGATGAAATATATACTATAAAATGTTTTATACATTGTATGTAGAGGGAACATACTCTGGAAATACAAACAGTGGGCTGGAAATTACAATTCTTGACTTCTCCTGGGTTTCCTGTTTATTCACTGTTCTTGCAGAAAATTATTTTGGCCTCAAGTTAGACTGAGTACTGTGAAACTTAATTAGTGTTTGAGGACAGTTTTGAGATCATCAGAGACAAGATGCTGAGGTGTGAGCTACCAGAATGCTTGCTCTTGGTTCGTGTTGGTGAGGGAGCATAGAGAAAATATTGAGATAACTACCATGTTCTTCATAATCAAATTTTTACTTTTCTATATAAAGCATATGTGATTTTGGAGGGAAAGAGAAAGGATGGCAATTACATAAACCAATGAGGGAGACCAAAGCTGAATCAGCATGTGTGGTAACCGTATTTTCAACCTGTGTTGAATGTATGTGTTTTTAGAAGTATTCTTCCACATACCTCTGGAAGAAATAAACTTCTTGTGTGTCCTGAATAGAGGTAATTAGAATAAGTGGGTTTTGGCTAATGTTGGAAATTAGTGGAGTATTCCTCAACAATGAAGTGTTCACAGAAAATACACATCTGTAGTTTTCTTCTAATCTCAGTTACAGATGTGGTACAGGAACCAGGGCAATCTGCTGAGGCAACAGAAAACCTTGTCTTGGTGGTGAGGTACTTTGCCGATGACACAGACTGTAGTGTTCTGTACTGTCTGCTGTTACCCAGAGATTTCAAGGTTTGTTGTCCTCAGTAGATTACATACAACAGCATCAAATCATACGCTACCAAAGATGAGGATGGAAGTTACTAAGGACTATATCTGAAAGAAATGGCCTATGTCTTCTGACAATGTATAAATCATAAAAAACTGAGCCACTTCGTTCTGTAATGCAGCAGCTGGGAGACTGACCAGATCAGGCTGTGGCCAGCCTGTCAGTCAGTCTCCAGCTAGTTAGTCAGGTCTCCAGCTAGTCAGGCTACAGACCTGACTAAAGAAAATACTGAGCATCAAGCAGTAGAAACTCCAGCATTTTTTACACTATAACTCCTAATTGCTTTTTCAGAACTTTTTTTTTTTTTTTCATTTTAAAATGAAAAGATTGCAGTTTTGTATAGTTAGCGCTCAGCTGTATTTTGTGTGCCACTCTTCTCATTAGTCCTGTGTTTGGACAGAGGTGCCCAACCTATGCCCACTTGGCTGTGGCCAGATAAAGAGTTTATCCAGCAGGCAATCCACTCCCCCTCTGCCACCCTCTTTTCCAGAACCCTCCCTTGTCCGGTGCCTGGGAACCTGTCCATCACATGATCAGGCTATAGCGTATGTGCTTTGCCTGCTGTCTGTAAGTTTGGCCATGTCGTGGGACTAAGATGTTCTGAGAATCACATCAGGTTTGCCTGTGTATCCTGTGATCGTGTAAGTGCCTGTGATATTTCAGGAAATGTCTGCATTTCAGTGAACACACTCCCAATTGAGTACATGTCTACATGTTTGATTCAATTTAGCTGGAAAATTGTGCATGTTGTTTAAAGTAACCATTAATACTGAAGGTTGTGTTTTAAAAATACCTTGGGCACTACCACTAACTAATTATATATTATAATCTGTTCTTCTTTACTAGGTAAAGGTAAAATTTAAGACCTTTCTTGCTGAGATGATACGTTTACATATCTTGGCATACAGTAGGCAGTTTGACCTTCATTTCCTCACTGCTGGCAGTGTCTTTCTTCCTTTGCATTCTACAAGAAGTCTACTAACCTACTCTAAACAATATTTAAACACAGCAGCCATGATGCTTACAAGCAAAGTTTTATTTGTTGCTGTAAATATGATACTGTGTGTTTACCAGTGTGTGCCTTACTAATGTGGGAAGTGACCACTGAGGTGTCTGTGATGTAAGCAATAGAAAGCATAGCAGCACTGAATTTACACTCAGGTTCTCCAATCCCAGTCTAGCAATGTAAAGCTTTTAAGTATCTGTAAATATGATTTGTGTCTACTTCACGCTAATAAGACTAAAGAAACCTTTATTCTAATTGAGAATCAGGATCAGAATTTTTCAGTTCACTATGGCATGGATTTTTTCATTTCAAATAATCTGGGACAAAAAGTGCATCTTTTTTGCTGCTGAAGCAATTACTCATAATTAGGTTATTCCCAAGTGGGCCTCACTATTACTAAGTTTTCATGGTGATCAGATTCTGTTTTGTAATACGTATCTGATTTTGGAAGTCCTATTTCTCAGTTTTTATTTACTTATTCTGAATAAGAAGTGATTCTCTTTTCAGAATAAGCAGCAGTGGAAGTGTGTCTCTACTGATAGCTGTATTCTACAGACAGTATTTTTATAAATGTATTCTTGTATAAAATGTGTAGTATGAGAGTATATGATTCTTAGTTTTTTATTGCACAAGATTAGCTTAAATTCAGTGACTCATAGTAACAGTTTTGATAGTCAGTGACCAGCTTCAAATTAGTACCCAATACAAAAGTAGATGTATTCATTTATAGTCAAGCTAAGAAAAGCTTAGTCTTACAGTAGCTGAAGATGAAAATGCATTATGGAGATAAGCAGTTGACTTCCTTAGGCTAGATAAAATGCACTGAAAGGAAAGACAGAGAAGAATCTGTGTATGTCGAAGACACTGTCTGACTCTGTACCTTTTCTGGAGTGCAAGTGCTTAGCTGTGATTAGAAGCAGTGTCAATGAAATATGAATGCGTTGTAGCATTTCTGACCATATTATACTGTATCTACGCTGTGTTTCAAGTAACCCCTCTTTATCTGAACCAGAAGCATGAAAGAAATTAATAAAATATATGAGGATAAGGAAAGAGCTTGTACTGTGTCCTCTATATAATAGTAATATCCCTGGTACAGCTTGTACAGTAAGGTGACATTGTCATTAGGCTCTTTCTCTGTAAGTCATTTGCACTTCACAAACTAAACGTATCAGAGCTTAATGTAATTCTTACCTGGCATGCTCTTACTTTGGGAGGAGTGATCTATTGCAGACATAATCAAAATGAGGTTATAAATACAGTGCTAATATTACTGATATTTGCTTGATACTACTTATAGAACCTATCACCTAAGAATAATGAAGCACTGACAAACCGTAAGTAACATCAGAACATCCAGCCAGAGTGTACTTTTCCTAATTAGTATGGAAAGTCAACGGCTGGACAAATCATTAATTCGGCCAGATCACACAGTGAGTAAGTGCCAGGGATACAAGTGAGAAGCCAGGAATGCTGACTAGTCCTTTCTGAGATCTAGAGAGCACTTCCAAAGTCCAACCTGAAAAAAGAAAACCTGATTCTTCTTTCTGTGCTGTGTAAATACTTGAAAGACTTTCAAAACTTCTCCTGCTTGGCTTTGCGTAATGGAAGAGATACGGTACTTTGACAGTATGGTCTTTCTCACCTAGCTGAAATGAGGCATCAGTGAAGAATATGTTTGCAGAGATGTGAGATCTCCTATACAGCTTCAAGACAAAAGGAGTTTTGCTGAGCAGTGGCACAGTGAGCTTAGCCAGTGAGTGCATAGATTTTTGTGCTGTTACTTCTTTTTCTGTTGGAAGCTTTCAGAGCATTTCACAAACTTTAATGACTGAAACTTCTCAAAGCATTAATGACATTCCTAACTTTACTGAACAGAGGGAAAAAAGAGAAACATTGGAGCAGACTGACTTCCCCACCAACACAAATTAATCTGAGAGACCTTAGTCTCTGATCCGGCAGACACATAGGTAGGAGCCTTAATTTTTCAGATTAGCAGTCCCGTTGAACTGAAAAGGAAATGTATGTGAATAAAATTAAATTTAAAATATTAATCCTAATTTTAACCATTAACTTCTCTCCCCTCCCTCATGAATGCCTTTTCCAAAAATAACTAAGAAAATTTTGTGGAGGTTTTAAATGGCTTAATTGGTCCATTTTATGGAGTTGGATTTAATATAGGTAGTATTTTATTTAAGTCTACATGATGCCATTTGTATTTTCTCTAAAGTGTTGACCATATAATAGGTGTGAAGATAGACTTCTGAAAGGCACAGTGCAGTCTTTTAACTTTTAACCAGTTTAACCTTTCAAGGAACCCATGGCAGTTTCAACTGGCTATGTTATTATCTAAAACCGTTTGTTCTTCAAATATTGATGTTCTTCACAAAGTGGAATAACATTCAGTTATTTTTAGTGTGTAAAGTAATAAATGACCTTGTAAATGAAAATCAAATGCAGGGACAGGTACCAAATGTTTATGGACTATAAACACCATGCTAACTCTGGGTGAAACACTTTGTATTATGTAGACTAATTTTCAAACCGCATTTGTTGTGTTTATTAGTTTTAATGGCTTAGACACGTTAAAGATAGGTAGTTTTTTTCCTGAACATGAACTACTTGAAATGACTAATTCACAAACTTTTATTGAAGCATCAGTTTGTTTTGATCTGGAAGAAAATCCTAATAACATTTTTTTCTGTGCATTTCATTGGATGCTACAATTCAGTAGTTAGTAATTACATAGGAATTCACTTGACACAATGAAATAAGCACTGATAAGAATCCATTCCCAGAAGTAACTAATGAACAAAGTTGCAATATGTAAAGCTTTTCTTTTTTTTAAGAAGAAACTGACCACTTTGGGGGTTTTTTGTTTTGTTCGTGAAGTCATTGAAGATGCTTGATAAATAAAAAGGTTTATTTATTTGCTTGGTTTGCCAGATCAGAAATGTTAAGTTTAGTTTAGTTTTGCATGAGGAACTAAGGGGAGAGCTCAGGGATATTAATTATGAATCCTAGAAACCTAATGCCAGCAGTGAGTGTGGTGAACCTTGAGCAACTATCTTATCATTCTAAATTTTATTTGGTTATTAGAGTTTTGTAACTTGTTATAAAATGCAACAAAATTTTATTCATTTTAAGCAATCTGATTCAAATTTGTTTCTTCTCACAACTCCCCTCTTTTATCTCATGTTGTGTCATCAGTTATCGAGTGCAAGGCTTTTAAGCTTTAGACTTGCTAATCTGAAGCCTAGCCAAAACCAACCTTTCCAGGTTGTCCACTGTAGCCAAAAAAAAAAGGCACAAAAGAGTACTTTCTAACAGAGAAAAATATCAAAATTACAAATAAGAGAAAAATAAATTCACTACCTACTTGCTCATTAAAGTCCTCGTTTTAACCTTAGACAGATAGATGTATATACCGTATGTACCATGTGTGTATATTGATATACAAGATTTTCAAAACAGAGTTGCAGTTCTCATTAACCTACACAATATAGCCTAAAGCAGTTTCCAAAAATGTGGATGTACTTTGTGTTCTGCACTGTGATTTAGACTGTCAGGTAACATACGCTGTCAGATCTGGAAATGACGTGCCAGTTTTGCAGCATTGTGTCAATCCCAATGCCAGCAGCTTAAAAGTGAAATACTTTTTAAAATTAATACAGAGTGTTTGAATCACTCCACAGAATGTCATTGCTGTGTTTGAGTGCTGGCCCCCAGATTGTTTTCAGGGGATTGTATTTTTCTTGTTGGGAGGAAAGTAAGAGCAAAAGTTCCTTTCAGTGTTTATGTGGACACTGGGTTTGCTCTGCTCCCTTATGGAATAATTACCAGTGACTAAGTGTTCTTGGTTTTCATTTTTCCCATGCTGCCTCCTTACCAGTTATGTAATATATAGTTTAGCAAAACACTGAAGACTGTTTAGAGTTACTGGCTTTCTGTAAAGCAAACAGCTAAATACTGGAGTTGATGCAAAGAAGGCACTTAGCATCTGAAAGAAGTGTTAACACTTTATTTACATTTAAATTAAAATGGACACTTATTTATGTGTTCTGGTTCTGAAAGGTGTGTGGTACATCTGCAGAGGCCTATTGTTTATTCATGCTGTAAATCCTTTGAAATGTGTTAAAATGCTTCCCACTCATTATAAAAATCCTGCCACCCATGGATTAGGGCTTTGATGTCACCAATCCTGCTTCAAAGGGTTCTTTCAATGCTATTAATCACAGTTTAGCCTCTGAAGATATAGCCAGAGAAAACATTTGGACATCTTGTGCTAGACTTGCTAAAACTTTGAAATATACAGTGTGTCTTGCATATGCACAGTCCCGTATCACTTCCTCTCTCTTCTCTGAGCCTTTATTTTGAAAAGCTATTTTGTGATGACTTGGGCTTTCTACAAGTACAGAGGAAAAAGTTTAGGACATGTTATACTGTACATTTAGATAAAGGCACTCGTCTTTCCGTTGACACCACAATATGTTTTTGCCTGAGGAATTGAGTCGGTCCTTAAAAACCCCAAGGGACAGTAAGATTGGGGATTAAGCAGGCCTATATGTCAAAAGGTCAAAAAAAGATACTGTCTTATCATTTTCTCATTTCTTTCATTAGTTTGTGAGCTTAAGATGCTGTCTAAACACTTCAAGATCCACATGATTTCATAGAAACAGGATTGTTTCTGCTGTCTTTTTCTCTTTTAAATCTCTCAATGAGTCACAGAGAAATTGATTACTAGTGATTGAGCTGTATGCCTTTGTGCTGTCATTGTTTTCATCAGCTCAGTAGCTAAGGTCAGTGACATACCACCTTATCACTGACTTTTTCCTCCCTTTTAAATCAACACTGCACTCTGTCATGCCTGTGCTGAATGCTCTACAGGCACAACTGGTAATGAGTGGGGTGTGGAAGAAGTTTGGTGGTGTCTGCTATTTTTAGTACTATTGTCCAAGTTGATTTTCCACCATACCAATTTTTCCCTGCTAAGCTTCTTGAACAGTTTTTGCAGTATGTATTTCTTTCTTTTTGAACAGGTAACTTGGCACAAGCAAGAGCCAGAGTGACAGCAGCATCTAGGTCTTTGCCTCCACAGCTTAGTGCTGGGCGTATCAAGGTTAGTAGTATACCGTTTGAAGACAGGCACTTGTTCATAAAATTTTACAGTGAGACTGTGGACATGATGCTTAGCTAATATAGGTATATAGTGAAGTTCTTAGCAAATGGGAGTTCACCTTAATATCAGACAACATGCACTTCAGCTGGGAGCACCATTTCCAGTTTTAGTGAGCACCCTACTGTAGAATCCAGTGAAGAATCAATTTACTACTGATGAATCTTTAAACTTCTGAAGTGAAATCTCAATTACATTGATATCGATAGCAGTATTCCTCTTGATTTCAATGGGGTCAAGGTTTTCCTCTGGCAATTTTGGCCTAGAAAGAGGTTTAATTGGGTAGAATTTGAATAACGTATTTAATGGTATGAAAGGCAAAATAAATTTAAAAAGGTCTGTTCCTCTTTTATTCAACTTGGAAGTGAAAAACCAGGGAACATTTGTGACTGATAGATAACCAGAAAAGAAGGACTTGGCAAAATCATGATTCTTTAAAAAGAACAACTGTAGCATTTAAACACTGCTGAATTTTGCCGTAAAAGTATGTGGCATAATTGCAAAAGGATGGGATGATTTTATGGCAGTTAATAGGATGTGTTGCCAACTGAGTACACATGATTTGTGAGGAAAACTCTTGTGCCTCAAGCTGATAGCATGTATACCCCCTCCCCGCTTCGTAAGTAGTACCATTAGAGTTAGCTTAGTTAAGGGTTTGGGGAGGTTTTTTGCCTCCAAAGCAAATAATAGTTTTTAAAAACAGATGTGGTAACAGCAACTGTTTAAAAGTCTGCAGAATTTTATGTTCTGGGTTTTCTATTTCTTTTCATTCTCTCTTGTTAATTGGAGCTCATGCTCAAATGTTGATACAGTGATTCATGTTACCCAGACATCTATATCCTTCACTGTACCTGCAAATACAGATGTGGATTTCAGAGATCTATTTCCTCTCTGGTATAAACACTTTCAGTGCTGAAGGACAGATCATGGCCCTTCCAGTTTTCTTTCATCATACACACATTGTCTTCCACATCCAGCTATATTCAGCATAAGCTTTCTAAGCATGCATTTCATTGATACAGCTGGAATGGAATAGAGCAGTTCTTTTAGAGCTTTAGTAAACATAATCAGTTATACTAAGTAGTGTTGAAGTGGTTTTTACTCACCTTTCAAATTTTTAAAGAAGGAGCTAGAAGACATGCTAAGTGCAGCACTATTCAGAAGATGCTGAAATAATCTTTAGATGAAAAAAATTATTTCTTATAACTTCATAAAACTTCTAATTAAAACAACTTCAAGGAAAAGATTTTCAATTACTATTTTACAATTTGTTAAAAAAAATTCCAAATGTAATAATTTTATTTGGAAGTTTGGAAATTTTCATTTATTATTTAATTTATGAGCTTTTTTGCTAAATGTCTTTTTTGCTTTTACAGTATTTAATACCATGCCAGCAGCAGGTGTGGTCAATATGTGAAAACAATAATTTCCAATGACTTCATAAGGTGACATGATGTCATAAATCATTTTTTAATATTGTTTCAAAACTATTATAAACCATTTTTTTAGTGATGCAACAGTTTGTCTTTTATAGGTCAAGCTGTTTCCCATTTCAGCTGTAATCATGTAAATGTATATTTTACGTCACTAATACTGTCATGTAAAAATGTGACCTAACAGTTGAAATATTCTTCATTTTAGTTTAAAAAGAGTAGCTAGTGATTTAAAACACAAGATTATATCATGACATTCTTATTATGTTCTATCGTTTTCTGACAAGCCAGTTGTGATAAAGCCTGTTGCCTGTTGTACACGTGATTATTGCCCTACCATAAAACTGCATGGCTTCATAGACACGCAATGTTATAAATTAACCAGAGACAAAACTTCTAAAAATTCTAACAGGTTCAGGGTCTATCAGAATTTTTCTAATGGAAACTGAAAATATTTCTTGTCAAAAAGATTTGGAAATTGATCCTAGTCTTTACAGATTGTGCAGATCTGAAATTACAACTCTATCCATAGAAAAAGGAATCTCGCAATACTGGTTTTACCCTGATTTCCTGAGAAAAAGTGTATTACATCTCCTCTGTGAGTGTTTCTGACCATCTGTCTTTCTGTGTGTTCACTCCCTTCCCCCCCAAAAACCCAAAACAAAACAAAACCCTTTTGAACCCAGCAGGCTATAGTAAACCATATTTGACAGAGTGGCAATCTCAAAGATTCTACAGGTTTGGTGAAAATAAGCAGCTGTGAAGAGGAGATGCTTACAGTCCCCTACTGCCCAAAAGGTAGAGCCTAAGCTCCCCCTTTATTGGCCAGCAGATATTCTAGGTATGACTGAGAGTCTGAGAGTGCTGAACCTCCAACAGCAGTATCGCTAAGAGTCTCTGCTTTTCTAGACAGACAAGAATCCAATTTAGAAGCTCAAATTCATGGGCATTTGGGCTTCAGTGCAGTCCTCAAACTATTTGCTTTTGCTCTTGATTAGGTGTTCTTTATGATTAAATTGTCTGACTTTTAACATTAAATGTTACCAGTTATCCTGAACTTACTGTCAATAGTCACTGATGTGGCTTTTGTCTTCTACCCGACCTTTACTAGAGATTTGGATACCAATTCTCAACATTCCCATATACTTCCCCCTGGACAGTCTGCTGTTCTGATTAGGTAATTGATATTTACTTTGTCAGGTGACCTCTTAAGATGTTTGATGTCGTCTGTGCTGATAAGGCATTTTTCCTGGGATATATTACAGAGTTTTTTGTTAACATCCCTAAAACTGACATCAAACTACATCTTTTTTTTTTTTCTCTTACGTGTTAGTTTGAGATGCATACTAATGCACGTGCACCACTCTGGGCTAGAACATCACAGATTACAAAAACATACTGAAATTTTTATAGTCGCCCTTATGGAAATCTGTCTCCCTTTGCACCATCTGTACTCTGAATCTTGTCTTCCCAAGTTTTCTTTTGATTTCTTCCCCAACACAAAATCCATTTTCTTGATCTATTACTACTTAGTGCTTCATTTCCTTTATATTTTGCATGCAGTCTCCTAAATATCTCCTGAAGGTAAGAGGCACAGTTACTGTATTGAGTACTGTCATCTCTCAACAATTACTTTTAGTGTTCAGAAGAGTGGTCTTAAGGCAGTGAGTGTTGGAAATGATCGTGTGGAGCAAAGTCCAGGAAGTGTAGCACAGGTGCTGACAACAGCATTATCTGGTTTATACAAGTGCCACCTGGTCAGAGCAGATGGTAAACTGCCACAAAGCAAGTGAATGCTAAAATGTTGTTAATGCTCCATGCAAACAGGATGCTGGTTGATTTTCTTTAACTTTGTTGAGCTGTAATACAGCAACACAATCTGCTTGTGATTGGTAACCATGGTTATACTCATTCATAAATTCTGGTTTCATTTTGATAAGAACAGCTGTACTGACAATATAACTAAAATATACAAGCAGCAATATGTTTGCTGTCCATGTATACCCTCTAAAAATAACTCTTCTGAAATGCTGAAAAAGTGGTATTTGAAGCTGTGGCAGTTCAGCAGAGTAAGATTGCTGAAATTCTTGGAATCAAAATGGCAATTTAAAGTAATTAATAGTAAACACAATAGCAGAAAGGAAAAGACATACATTCTGAGATTACCTACTTTGTTTGCCAGTTGTTATCAGAAAACAACATTTTTTCCATACATGAGCAAAATGAGGCAGCTCAGTTTACTTCCTGGTCATTACAAAAATGATAACCCTTCTTCTATGAAAAATAAGACCTGATAGAGTTCCTTGTAGTGGTGATAAGAGGAATGGTTTTTAGAAATCAGTTGATAACATATTGCATCTTGATGGCTCCTTCACTGGCTTGGTGTTACACTATCATAACAAAAGCGTGAAATCATTCAGAACACTTAAGGCTTTCTCTGAAATCAGTGTGTTCTGCATCTGTTAGAAGCTGGCCTTCCTACGTCTGATAAAGTACTCTGAAGTACTCACACCTGAAGGAATGACCGTAACAAAAACTGAACCCAGCTTTCATGCAGGACGTGGGGTGGGTCTGCAGTATTTCTGGAACAGCTCTAACATCTGAGTTTGTCTTTCAGGTTGACACGATGGAGGTTATGCGACACCCTGAGGAAACAACTAACATGAAGCGGCAAACTATGGCTTCCTATTTTAGGGTACAAATGTTAAATTATAAACAAACATTTTGGTAATAAGAACAGTAGATATCTCTAAAATATCTCTGAGATTGTGAGATCAAAGAGAATAATAAGAGAATTTTTTTATTCTCTTGTTATGCCTTTGTAGACTCATAAATTTTCTTTTGCTCCTTTTCTTTTTATTTCCTCATATTTGTACTTTTACAATTTCACCGAGTACATTGATAGCAGAATCTAGAGTCTAGACTGTTTCTATCTAAAATGCTGGAGGTCTAGAACAGGTCTCTTTATGAACAGAAAACTGATTTTGTGCAAATAAAATAGCTGTCATTACTAAAGCCTTCCTGTTTTTTCACAATCTCAGGCATACCTACTTTTAAAGATTAAGATTTGTCATTTGTGCTAATAAGTAAAAGCAATCCATCTTTTGGAAGTAGTGTTATAATTCATATGTATTACCATTTTATCAGTAGTAATCCTGTCTGGGGTAATGTATATTCTGCATGTGTGTTTAAATCAAACAGGTAAGGAAAAGGCATTGAAAATGTTGGAACTGGAGAATTAGAAGTCAGGAAACCTACAAGCCAATCCAAAGCTATTGGTTAATGTTTTTTTCTTGCGGTCATTGCAGAGTGGAAAAACTTTGAGCAGTTGGTCGTGGGCTGCACTTGTATCATGCAGAATGTGGAAGTTCACAGTGCTGTGCTAGCCAGTGTGGGTCAAAGCTTCATGCCATGTAGGAATACCTGTTTTCTCTGTTGTGCAAAAAAGTGTAAGAAAAGGCATATACATATATATATATACCAGAGGCAGCTGGTATATACAGAGATGATGCTGCAGTGTGGAGTGTACAAGGACACACATCCAGACATGTCTAGTAACACGCGTGGATTTAGAGTGCTCTTGCAAAGAACTACGCAGATGTCAGCTGTGTAGAAACTGTAAAAGAAAACAAGCAAACAAACAAAAAAAAAGTGGAGTGGGGGAGTGAGTGTGAAAGTACACCATAATATGGATGCAGCCTACAGCAAAATGACCACAGTCAGCTTGGAACTGTACATGATTTTGAGATGGAGTGTATTTGCAACAAACTCTTATACAGTGGGTTAATGAGGTGAGGATGGAGCAGAAGTATGTGTTCAGAGAGGTCATTGGAAAAGCATATACATATAATCTGATCACACTTTTTTCATTTTAGTGTAAAATGCAATAGAATAACTTGTTTTCCGTGTCCGGGGTGGATAGGACAAGACATAACAAGCCTACATTTCAGCAGG
>NW_010512396.1:133575-224353 GCF_000687285.1 Phaethon lepturus
TTATGAATAGTCATGATAATGTAACACTATAGTAGACTGTCCAGGGAGATTGTGCGGTCTATATCCTCAGTGATTCTGAAAAATTATTTGAACAGACATGTCCCTGAAATGGTACAGATAGATCTAGTGTTCTCTTTGGGCAGGGGACTGAACTGATAACTTCTTGCAACCCTTTCCCCATGATTTTCTGTGAATTTCTGTGATTGATTTGTTTCACAGTAAAGATTGTTCTTTGGTTGGGGATATTTGGTTGGTCAAATATGCCTACAGCAGAATTATAGTTAGGATATTTTTCAATTAATTTTTTTTAATATGGGTCATCTTCAACTACAGAAATGTGGTATAAGGAGAGACAAAGAGAAAGGTGGAAGAAGAAAGAAATAAGAACTAGAAGAATATTATTTTTTTAACAATTGAAACTTTTAATAGGTTCTGGGTTTTAGCCAAAAGCTTAAAAAGTAATAAAACGTCAATGCAGATTAACATTACAGATTAATATATAATCAAGGATTACATAATGTTTACAAAATACATATCTCCTGCCTAAGTAGTTACATTGCAGTTCTTTAAGTGTGTGCATCTTTTTTATTTTCCTCACTAGTATTCCCTCATGGATCTCTTATCCAAAATGGTTGTTGGACAGCCTCACTTTATCCGCTGCATTAAACCTAACGATGATCGAGAAGCACTGACATTTTCTCATGAGAGAGTCCTACTGCAGTTACGGTACACTGGAATTCTGGAAACTGTCAAAATACGTCAAAAAGGGTATTCTCATCGCATCCTCTTTGAAGAGTTTGTGAAAAGGTAACACTTCTATAACATGACTGTTGTTTTAAAACTCCATTCAACAAAATATATTCTATGTTTAAGTACAAAAGTTCTACAAACATGGGTTTGTACATATATGGTCTCATTCTCTAATGAGAGCAGTGACTATCAGAGATAAAGACTACAAGAGATACCTGAGCTCTAATGGAGAAAAGTCAGTGTGATACCAGCAGAGAGCACTTAGTATTCCATAGTAAGCCTGTCCCGGTGGTTCCCTCAATAGAGGCAACAAGTGGAAATTATGCATCGTGCTCAGATTATACAAGGATTTGGAAGGTCAGTGACCTTCAACCATCATACGAAGAATGTGCACATGCTTAAGAATGAACTGATACAAAAGCTTTAGATTTGGAAATATTTCTTGTATAGCTTTGTAGCCTCCTAGTCATTTATCTTGGAGCTATCATGAATTATAACCAGACCTCTGTTCACCTGAACCCTTGTCCTGGCTACTGTTACTGCCTTTAACACTATTCTCAATCTCAAAAAGTTGTAAGTTTGATTCTGAAAATGCTATTGTCTTTATGATGGGAATATGTTTATATGATCATTATGGCTTCCTCTAGATTTAAAATATGTTTTTGTGTAGTATTTACTGTTTTCCAGTTTGTAGGATTGATAAATAATGGGGCAGAATCAGTACTGTTAAGCAATCAACTACTCAACAGTAGGAACAAGTAGTGAATGGCTAAATCAAGCATTCAGTGATGTTTTCTGAACTAGAGGTTGCTTATCCAGACAATATAGAGTTAATGAATCTACTGAAAGCAAGTCATTTATATGATGCTAGAAGGAAGGAGCTGATTATGTTTTTGAGAAAGTAGCAGCATAAACAGTTTCACAGGCCTTTCTAAAACCCAGAGATTGGGTAAATTTACGTGTGTAAATCAGTTATTTGCGCTTGGAAATCTGTGATCCTTGCATTGAGAGATGTTGAATGATAAACCATAGCTTAATAAATTCATTCTGAAAAATTATGAAATTTTCTGATTTGTAATATATTAGTATCCCAAATGAATATGTAACAGGAAAACATTGGAGAGAGATATCCCAGGAAGATAATTAACGTGTTCATTTGTCCATCAAAGCAATTTAATTTTCAGACATGATCTCCTCCCACCTTTTTTTTTGTGTTACATGACTAATTTTAGTAAGGTCATACTGTTCTAAAGCAGGTTTAACAAAGAGATTAATTTTTGTGATCACTAACGCATCTTTGCAACATCCTGAAGAGACTGAAGGCAGAACTAGAAACCTTAACTTTTATCCAATTTACGCGTAAGTGAACTAAGATTAACTCCACTGAAATTAGTGTAAATTGAGAGGAAATTAGGCCTCCTCTTATCAGTAGATTCTTTTCATTCAAAAGTGCACTGAATTTGAGTACAACCTTGAAAAGCAATGGTAATAAAAGCAGTGCTGACTGTAGCTTTCCATTCCTGCAGATAAGGGCAAGTTGTGTTTAACATCATATTCCCCAAGTTTTTAGTCATAGCTTGATGTAATTCTTTCAGGAAAAAGAGTCGACATGACAAGGGAAGTGGGGGGAGATTTAGCAATTTGCCCAACAGCGCAGAAGACTTCCTGACTTCAGAATATAAACAGGGGGCGGATGAGGGGGTGTTTTTGCTCCTTTGTTCAGTTCGTGCTTTATTTTTAAACAAATTCTATTCTCTTTTGCTGTTGAAAAAAAAAAGAACGAACAACAGTGCTTTAAAAAAGCTATCAATGGAACAAGAAACATTTTTCTTCAACTTACAGGCATGACTAGTCAAGTGTTTTTAGGAACTAAGTAGTTGAATATGTAAAAATGTTAGAGAAAACAGGTCAAATGCTAAACAGATTGGCACTTCTTTGTTCATAATCAGAAAGACATTAGGCAAGTATGAACAAGAGTTTCAAAATGTCAGTAAATGTGAGGATATCAAAGATTTTCTAAGCCAGCAAGTTAATCGGTATTTTGATCCTTTTGAGCAACTGCACAACAAAATGGATGAGCCAGCACTTTTTCTCCCTTGATGTTATTGAACAAATAGGTGTGCTTCTTATCTGCCTGTTCAATAATGCTGTTTTGTAAACTCTTAGCAGGAAATATGAGGACAAAACAATCAAAGGCAGGGAAGAGAACCATTCAGGGTTTATCAGGTGGGAGGTAAACAAAAGATAAAGCTCTGTCTAATGTTACTATTTACTGTCTTCTGTTTTCATGTAGAACAGATTATTTCAGTGTTGCAAACCTGAAGGTAGTTTATTGGGTTAAAAAACAGATGGTGAGGAGAGGACTTAATTGTAACTCATTCACACAATGTTTCTTCAGCCAAATATATAACCATCTGTTTTATGTATATAAATATACATATTCTTTTACTTAAAGTAGGAAAACGTAATCTGCAGCCCCTGTAAACACTGTAGACCTGTCAAGTCTTAGGCACTTTATCTCTGCTGGCCTTGTCTTGCACCCCATGCCATCGTGTGTCTGTCTTACGTGTTTGTTGTGAAGCAGCACGGCCCCTTTCTTAGGCTGGAATCCCAGGTTTCAGACACAGGTTATTAACCTCATCGGGCAACCAGTGTGCCTGGCTTGTGGGGCCGCATAGTGACCAGGCAATGCACAGCAGCTAACGGAGGTGTGCTTTCTAGAGGGGACCGGCACTGGAAGTCCCACTGGATAGGATGCCCCTTGCTATATCCAAGTGCTCAGGCCCTTGGAGCTTCACATGACATGATGTGGTATGCAGGTGTGCTCTCACCACATATCCCCCAACTGTATGTAATATGGCATATTCTGTACCTTGGATTGAAAGATAAGGGACTTGAGAGTCTAATAATGCTAAATGCTGTCATGCTTGAAGTGCCTCATAAGCACATAGGAATGTGTTGAGTTTTGTACAAGTTCATTTAAGGATTGTCTTTTTTCTTCTTCTCTGACCATTTAAGTTCTTTGTACTGCATTAGGATGCAGGATACGCTTTTCTTCTAAGATGGCCTACTCCACAGTAGCCCAATGATGTTACTCAGATCATGCATTCATGGCAATACCAGTGCTATCATTGAGGTGAGGTTGGTTCTGCTTTTTCAGCCTCACAGTGCAAATTTCCATAAGGTCACTGTTGGTACACCTGGAACACTCAGTCTGTAAACCATTACATTTCTCGTGACCCTATAAAGCCTCATTGACCTTACTGAGTCACATTCTGCATTGAGTGGAGCTAGGACTAAAAACTGGTCAAATATTGCAAAATCCTGTAAAACATGTTACCTCAGTAAATGCTTTCTTCTAGCCCCTAAAATTCAGTGGTGATAGACTTGTTTATTATTCAAAATACAAATATTCAAAATTAGGGAAGCACTTAATTAAATTAGAAGTAAATAGGTTTGTTATAGAGAAAAAAATTTTTTGAAAGTTATTTAATGACTCTTTCAGTGCTAAAACTGTGGGTTTTTTTAAACTTTCCAACTCCAGGAAAGAGCAAATGTCTTTTGGAATGTTGAGAATCTCCATACTGTTGCTGGGGGTCTGACTGGAAAGGGATTTTGCCCTCTTGCACCTCATGCTTTTCACATATCATTGTCCATTCTCTACCTCAGGCCAGCATATTTTAGTACAAAGATTTGTTTTAAAGAGAAAAAGGGTTAATCATTACTTTTTTGAGTTAATTGTGTAGAATTGATGCTGCCTTTAAGTCTGGAATGTGAAGGGAACTTAAGTAACAGACACTGGTATAGTAGTTAATGGTGCAGTTCAAATGCTATTTATTGAACTGTTCCACAGTTCACCCTTTAAGGAGGGGAGAGAAGTTGAACCATTTGTTTACGATCAGTTTATCTAATCTAAAACCACCAACACTAAAATGCCTTGGCCATAATCACATAGTTAATGCACAGCATCATTCTGAAGTTTTCCTTATCTTAGCATACTTGGATGTCTTTGATGTTTAACCTTAACTCTGCATGTCCTAGCTTTGCAATTGTTGATCTGGGGATAAACTCAGCTTTTTAAAAATGTTGCTTTATGCCTAATGAGTACTAAGTACAGTTAATCCCATTTTAATGTATCTTTTGTCTGGAATACTATTCATGGCCATGAAGGATAGTTTGTAGTGCAGTGTAATACATAATTCCAGACTTTCCTCAGCTCTGAGAAATTAGGTCTTCTGGAGGGAAATTACTTTTCTCTTACTTAGTCTTACTGCTACTGAGAATGTGATTAGTCAAGTACTTGTAGGAGACATGTAGATGTATGTGTCGTGTAAAAAATTTTCAAGCAGGATGTATAACCCAAGAAAATAATGTGGTTTTGCACAAATATATGCACGTTTGTGAAAAAACACATGAAGGACTATTAACTTTCTTTCCAAAAGTAGAAATAAAAGTATTGGCTTAACATAGAAGAGCACTGAAGTATTCCAGACTACTGAATTTTCTGCTGGAATAACACATGCAAATATTGAAATAAAAAAAATAGAGTTGCGAAATTTTCATCTCATCTGGAAGCAAATGTGATTTCTAGCTCTACTTTTCTGAAATTAAGTATCTGGTTTCTTCTCTTGGTGAAATGTTGCAAATAGAGGTCACTCTGTGATCTCCGTACAGTAGATTTACATAAGTATGATAGAGGTTAAATTAGGCAAATAAATAAAAATTAACAGTTGTAGTTGCATATAGCCCAAAGTTTTGGGTGCATTCCCAGATGTTTTCTCTACCGTCTCACAATGTACAATATTTGCACACTTTTACCAGATACACTAAGGTGAAACATTTTACCTTCCTCCAAAATACTACATATGGTCTGTTGCTGTACAAAGATTTTAGAACAGGTAAGAAAGTTGGATGACCCTGTGTGGCACGTGCTCTGCTGCCATCCTGAGCACATCAAGTCAACTGCTTGTGCATCTGTAGTTATGTGATTCAGTCATGAAAGCATGCACCAGGTAGAAATCAAAGCGTTTACTTACAAAAATACACAGATTTGAGCTTTGTAACACTAATCTAGAGACCTTTTACTGTGCAGAATGCAAACTCCAAAAGCAGTTCTGTTGGAGAAATAATCAAAAAGAAATTGCCAATCTCATATTGTTAGACTTTATTTCTGATGAGTAGAGTAATTTCTGCCTTATTTTTGATGACATAACTGAAAAGGAACAGGAAAACCTGATGTTGAAAATCTGACATCCCAGTGTGTTTAACCAGTTAGAGGAGTCTTCTGTGCAGTGCTTTGATCAATTAAAACATTTGGAGAAACACCATTTAGAGGAAGTTTTATGAAATATTGGGAGACAATATGTTTACATACAGAAACTGGAGTTCTTCCTGTGGATTGTAACGTTACTGTCATTCTGAATGGCTTGATTTCTTAGAAGACAGATAAACTTAAATTTATGAAAACATTTGTTAAAACGGGATTTGGCAAGAAAAATGGGCATTGTTTCATTTATGGTTTTTTTTCTGAGTACCAAAAACCACTACATTCTAGACCATGAAAG
The DNA here is from genome assembly GCF_000687285.1 of Phaethon lepturus. Classification (NCBI taxonomy): domain Eukaryota; kingdom Metazoa; phylum Chordata; class Aves; order Phaethontiformes; family Phaethontidae; genus Phaethon; species Phaethon lepturus. The sequence goes on from NW_010512396.1 coordinate 139,890, forward strand.
AGAGCTAATGGAGAGAGTACTACATTTGAAAGATACTGAAGTTTGTCGTAAACAAAACTGTATAGGCAGGTGTGCAAATTGCATAGTTCAAAAATACATTGTAGTCAGGTATTTGTCACAAATAAGAAGTTAACTTCTCGGTAATTAGAATGTCATTGATAAGATAGTAAGATTCAAAAATTATGAGATCCCCCTTGACTATTTCATTGCATCAGTGCTATCTAAAAACTGTTTCGTGGTTTTAAAATTCCTAACTGCAACATGCCTTAAAAGACGTATGAACAACCAGAAAATGGATATCACTCACGTGAATCTTTCCTTCCTTCCAAGGAAAGGAACTGCTTAAGTTATATACACATGTAAATAACATGGCTATCTGAACTGGCTTTTGAAGCAAACAGCAATTTACTATTAGTGCTACTTCCCTGATGTATCTGTCAAGTATCTGTTGAAATTGTATGCTATCACAAATTGTTTGTGATATGTATATTTTAAATCTGAGTTTTATTAGTGTACCTCATAATACTGTTTGTCTTGTCAAAACTGGCATCATTAAGTTCAGTAATAAGGTGGAGGAAAGGTGGAGGTGTACTTTTTTTCTTTTAAATACACCATGTTTCTCCATACTGACTAAATGGCATGGCTCAGTATTTTGAAACACTTTGCTAAAGAATTTGCAATATCATGTTATAGAGAAAGTCACTGCATTAAAAATAAGTCCGTAATACATAATCTACTGTCATTATTCAGAGTGGGCAATGTCTCCAGTTGGTGAACATCTATGTCACTGGTCCAGGACTGATTCCAGTGCTTCTGCCTTCAGACATCATTTTGTTCCCCTTTGATCTTTATTGACTCTTTTAGTGGTTCTTTTTTCTTTCTTGTGACAACTGGAGCTAATATCTAGAGATTACCTGGAGCTAATATTTGAAAATCATATTCTCCTGATTAAAAAAAAAAAAAACAAAAACACCAAAAAACCAAAAAAACCCAGAAAAGTCTTGTGCTATTCCATTCTTTCTAATTGCTTCTCCATATTCTCTTAATTATGAGGTGGGATATTTTCTTGCCTCTGTGTGGCTACAGAGGAGTCTGGTTCACTGATCAGATTCTTCTCCTTATGTTTTAAAGAACATCTGATGGCTCTTCCCCATGCTATTAGGCAAATGGTTTGCTCATCCTGCCAGCTCCTCTCAAATGCAATGTAAATACAGTAACACCTGTAGAAGTATAATTTAATAAAGACCAAGACAACACATAGCAGCTCATAAATGAGAGCTGAGGTGGCAGTTGCTGCCATCTAACAGTGTACTTGCACTAAAATAAGCCTAAATTTGTAAACTAACTGGCATGTGTTCTTGCTGCTACATAGCATAATTGGTTGCCAGTAGAGTTACTTAAATATTATAAAACCATTCCTTACCATTCATGGTGGCTTCACAGGTAGGGATTGGTCCATTCATTCTTAATTTAGTTCAAACATGTTTGCATCCCTTTTTCATTAACTATTTGCGCAATAATGTTATTTCACATAATTTTTAGGGGCTGTTCTTTGCAAGGGAACATGGACAAAAGAAAAGTCAATGTTGTTTAGTATGGGCCTGCTCCAAAGGCCACTGAAATTGATCATAATCGTTCCAATTAACTGTTCTCCCAAAGCAAACAGAGAAAAGACATCATGCCTAATGACTTACAAACCTAATCATAACCACAGAAATCCTTGTGAGTAAAGGAAGTTAATACATTCATCTGAGGAGTAATTAACTTGTTTTTTCTTTAAAATAGCTGCTAGTTCTCTTTAACCATCAGCACTGATAAAATCCTTGCCGATATGATAGCAATGCCAGTTGTTTTTATTATGCATATACATGACCTCTTCTGGAGGTATGAAACCCAGGTGGGTATTCATGCAGTCTGAGCATCTTACTGTCTGTAAATTACAATTTAGATGAGAGTTGTTTTTACTGTAAACTAATCTTTATTCTTCACACAGATTGGCAGCCTTTGAGCTTCAATAATCAGTCAGTATCGCTGTATCATTGTACTGCCCACCCTCGTAGTGCTGGCCTTTGTCTTCATCGATTGAGGAACCTCAGTCTTTCTATTAGGCATACTGAAGATGGGAAGCTCCCCTGAGTTCCATTGATGGGAGTGATCTTGTTGCTCGAGACCCCTGGACTTCTTATTTGGATTTATACTTCCCAAAGAATGTCAAGGCCATTTATATTTCTTTCTGAAAAATGACTGATACCAGTCAGAAAGATTCTGAAATGCCTTTTTTGGCATTTCTCATAAGAAACAGGCATCAGGTCATGAATATTTTACTTCTGGTGCTTTTTTCTTTCTTTCGTGCAAGTATTTGACTTTTCTCCCACTCAGAAATATGTAAAGGTCCATTGAACACCTCAGGGAGCACTTGCTTATTCAACAGAACTTGCAGACTGTGACAAAGTATGTTATGCAGCTCTATAGATGGCGTACTTATTTTACACCTTATGCAAAATGTTTTAATTTTGCCTTCCTTTCTATTACTCATTTCTAGCACTTTTCCTCCTTCTCTCTGTCATTCATTCACCTGAAAAATCCAGAGCAACCTTGGGTGTTTCCTAAGTTGCACTGGTTTGTGAAAGACCTTTATGGATGATTACACTGACTGGTGATTTCTGGAATGCAGCAGATTCTTGTCACCACTATGGTACCACTTATTTTCCTATGTCATGTGTATGCTCAAATCTCTGTTCACAACAGCAGTGTAATGATTTATGAAGAGGACTGAGTACAAGGGAGAATTTAGTCTATGAGTTCTAGAGATGCAGTTGTGAGCTAGAGAAGAACAGTGAATGTACGTATTGACTGTCAAGTCAATTCTTTGTCATTTGATTTTGCAGGTATTATTACCTTGCATTCAAGGCACACGAGACTCCCCTTGGTAGCAGAGAAAACTGTCTTGCCATTTTGGAGAAATCTAAACTAGACAACTGGATTCTTGGCAAAACCAAGGTAGAAGGTGCTAACGTATTCTCAAGGATGGTGTCCTTTTAGCAAAACATGTCTAATAGTTGTTTGAAAAGTACTGCATGAATAAACAAAAGAGCACAGAATTTGCTCCAGTTAGCCTCCCAGGTTATGGAGGCACCCTCCCAAGCCATCTGAGTTAGTGCTGCAAGAGGAGGGGTGCATTGGGTACCTCCCCAAAGCGTATTCTGCATGTGGCTGCCTTGATAAGGACAATACCTGCTGTCAGTAGGTACTGTCACCTGCCAGTGCTTGCTGTGGTGTAGTGCCTCCCTAAAGTTCTTTCTGCTCTTAATCATGGCATGACTGAAACTTCACACTCTGGCCCATCCTGTGTGCCTGATTAGTACATTATCCATTTGTGATGTTTCATGTGAGATCCTTCTGGCTCTGTCAAGAGCCTTTGTTCATGGCTTAAAATTGAGTGGATGACTTCTCTAAAAAGGATGTTAAACAGTATCTTGAGTTGTTTTGCAGTGCACAAAGAAAAAACAAAGAGAATTTTCCTGCTCAAGACTCATATAAAGTATATGTAAGCACCCATAGGATTTGCCTCCTGAAGCAGAATGCTGTTAGACAATATTGTGTCTAAAAACAAATTCAACCCATGATTTATCTTCCACTGCCAAGAAAGGCTGTATTTCAAAATTATTGATACCTGAAGATCCTGGCCAATTTACTTTGTAAAGGGGGTAAATAGGTGCTTTATTTTGCAGTGGGGTGATTCTAATCAGTGGAATAATGAAATCCCACAAGCACACTGAGAGCAAATCTTTGATTCACAAGTTTGCTATGGTATCAGCAACCAGTATTTTACCAGTTTTCTCAGCAACAGTACCCTAAAATAGGCTGACATAAGACTAATGAAAAGGCAAATACAAGAGGTTATGTTACTGCCTGCATGTGAAACTGATTTTTTTGTTGTTGTTGTTGTTGTTCCATTTCAGGTTTTTCTAAAGTATTACCATATAGAGCAGTTAAATTTGTTCCTGCGAGAAGTTATAGGGAGGGTGGTGGTCATGCAAGCCTATATCAAGGGATGGCTTGGAGCAAGGAGGTACAAGAAAGTCAGAGAGAAAAGAGAAAATAGTGCTGTTACCATACAGTCAGGTACATGTTGACATTCCCGATTTCATTGAGCGTCTTTACACTTCAAGCTGTTAAATTGCATGTACATTATTTATTCATTCATAATAACCAGAGGTGCTTTTTTCTCCAGCTAATTGATGCAAATATTATCTATTTACTCCTAAGGTGTCATCTTAGTATTTGGTAATGTCTTTATTTAAATATTTTAGTATTTTGGATGTGATGCCTGAGCACAAAATGAAAATATTGTTAGGTATGTCTATGCTAGCATGCAGCATATAAATGAAATGCAGTAGCTTGCCCCCTCCTCCCCCATGTATATGAGAATTACAGATAACATACGTCATGGGGTGGGCCTGAGAGAATGATTATGAGTAATTTAGCAGGCTTCCTTATATCGAATTTGGGGAGCTGTGTGAGGAGGGGAGTTCTTGTGCTGACATGGTCATGCACCTTTGCTTTTTGAGTTATGACATCAGTGAGCACATGGTGACAATTAAAATTTGGACGAGTGAAGTGGTGTTTGAAGTTGTGGGGATGTGAATACTGCAGTCATGAACCCAGAGTTCAACATGTGGGTGGGTGGGGAAGAGGTACTGGGGGTGGGGGCTGGAGTGGTTATGGCAGGAGGGATGAAAGTTTCAGCACATCTCTGACTCTCTAGACTCTGTAGCACTTCCTTAAATAAATGTAATTTCCAGCACATGGTTTTGTATTTTTAGCCTGGAGAGGATATGAAGCTCGCAGGAAGTACAAGGAAATAAGGAACAGAAGAACTGATGCCGCTATACATATTCAAGCAGGTAATTAAAACATTATTTCAATTGCCAACACCTATTTTGCTGTGGGTGAATTCATGTATCAGTGTTTATAGCCGAGACATACAGACAGTCCAAACAAAAGCTATCAAAAACATTACTTCTGATGGTTTTTCTTCAATATCAACATGAGTGACAGGTATCATGCACTTTGGCCTTTTTGCAAGTACTTGTCTGGAAGAAAAACATACTGATTAAGCGCTGTTGAGTTAATTCTTTATGATTCTTCTGAGTACAGTCAGTATGATTCAACTATATCTAGAGCTGGTATGAAGCACTGCATTGATTTGACTAAAAGTGTGGATGGGAGGCACTGGACATGCATTTCTCTGTGTCAAGCCCTGATCTTGGCAGGTTGCCAGTTTTTGTTTTGACTGCTTGCTGGGTTTGCCAGCTTTGGCCAATCTTTTGACTCTCTGCCAGACTCCTATGCAGCCATATCAATATGAATTTGAATAAACTTTAAAGAGATTATTGGAGGAACAGGCCCATAGGGCTGTGTAGGTCTCTAGTAGAGAGCAGAGTACCATATGGCACAGAAATCTAAGAAGCAGTACTGTGAACTCAATGGTGTTTTCAGATGCTGCCAAAATGAAGCAGCCTTCAATGTAATACACCTTCCCTGTCCAACCCCAGGTGGAAAGACTGTAGCCCATCGAAAATGAGTTGCAGCAAATGTGTTTATAGATGAACCAAGGTACCACCTTCATTCTACCAGCATCCTGTGCTATAGTTCCTTAAGCTTTGTCACTTCTCTATTCTGTATCATATAGTCTAAAGTCAGTCTGAAAAAGACATGTTCTAAATATTCTTTTACTTTCTTCTCAAGATGTTTCCAGTAAATTAATTTGTTTTTCTTTTGTCTTAAGTTTGCTGCTCTGAAATTAAGCATTGCTGTGACTTTCAGCAGAAAACAGAATACCGGTCTAGTTACGGAAAGCAACAGAGTATCATCAGGATAAAGTAATAATTTTTAGCTTTGCATGCATACTGTTATGTAGAATCATGAACTGTAGCTCTAGGGTCAAATGCAAGATATATTAAATGGAGAACTGTTAAGGAGAAATTTTTTCTCCAATTACAACAAGCACTGGAGGACTGCATAAGCACTCTCTCCCCTTCTTCCTCCCCTTTGTGTTATCATTTTCTATTGTTTTCATGATAGCACAGAGAATAGATCTTAAAGTACCCCCTGCCACTATTTGCTGGAGTATTTACTACATTTACACTTGGCCATACCTGGACTTTGGTTTCCTGACTTACAACAGCCTTTTGCCGTAAAAAGGAAAGTGAAAAAGTTGACCCATTGCTGTCCCACTATTACAAGCTCCTATCTATTACAAGATGAGAGTTATCTCAGGTTCAGGAGGCAGCTGGTGTGTAGCAATATCACTAGGAGAAATTCTGCCTTAGAGTTTTATCCAGACAGATTTCTTAGGCGGATAAGAGATGCATGCTCATTACTAGCTTTTTAGAGAAAGCAACTGATCTGTTCTGCTATTTGCACACATGGGAGAGATTCAGAGCTGTGTTCCTCCCTGCCACCTCTTAGATGCTGCGTTGAACATGGCAGAACAGAGGCAGTGGGAGTGTGTGCATACCCTTGAATTGGACACTTCTGTTGAGCCCTCTGGACCTAATGCTGGAGGAATGCTTTTAGCACTCTTCCCACCAACACACAGTCTTCCTTTGTAACCTGGCACTTGACCGTTTCAGTGATCAGTCTGGGTGAATAAGCATTAGGACTATAGGGTTAAGAGTGACACAGTGCACCTTTGTATTAATTAGGCTGTCTGCTCCTCCTATCTTTGGTGCTGCATTCGAAGGGGTGTAATCATAATAATCCTCAACACATTTCTGTCTGCCTTTGGAAACCTATATCTAGGACTTCATACTTGAAAATTTTTCCTGTGTACATTTTGTCTTCTCTACATGCTAATCATTCTGTGTTTCAAATCAAAGCTCATGCTTGCTAACAGTGGCCATTTTCCAGGTTTTAAAATACACTGACAGTCTTTCTGTTGTTTACATTACACTGTCCAAGTGCCTAGTGACGTGGAGACAAAAGCAACTCCAAATCTCTCCCTCCTCTGCACATCTTATAATGTGAGTGTGTAGTTCAAGGCAGCTGTTCAGTAAAATGGAGTATGATCACCTTCATATTTTTTTTTTTAAAAATGAGCCTTTTCAGGCAGTGAGGTAGATTGTATTGCATTTGTCATCCAGACATTAGCAAAACCATATAATTAAAAAATATGTACTTCCCTCTCCTTTCCCTCCCCCCACTCCCTGCTCAAGCAGGCCTTGAAATTTAGGAAGCATTTGGCTTACATGTTTCTACAGAACAGCGCATATTGAAATTTGTTTTCCTTTCATCTCTTTCCCAATAAAAGCAGCCGCTCGGCTTATCCCTTTAGCTTCCTCAGAACTTCCTTTCAGAATTCCCGATCTATTACAGCACATTCACATACCAGAAACAAGATGCCTTTTCATGCTGTCAACCTTTTTCATCTGAAATGTAAATTAATTCTTGCTGGTACGCTTTGACAGAGATCAAAGTAGGGGTATTAACCTTATTGGGCCTTCTCTTCATCAGAATCAGTTCCAAAGACTGCGAGGGTACTGTTAGGAGGCCAGTCTTCACTGTTATCTGTGGCCCTCCTCCAGGCAGTCCTCTGTCTACAAGTCAGCATTTCAAAGGCGCTGATTTCTTTTGTAAATGACCTTATCATTACTTTAAACTGTGTGAAAAATGATTTGCCTGAATAATTCTTGCAGGATTATCCTGCTCATTTTAATTGTGGGGGGACTTCATTCAGATTCCAGGATATTGTTTAAGTGGTTTTGACAGCAAGTGATCATAGCCTGATATAAAGGAGGAACACAGCTCCTGATTGGAAACCTCTTGACTTGTTCAGATTGTTCATTTCTTGCAAGTCAGTCTTTGAGGTAGGCTGCATTTGCATTTTAAAAATAAACAGATGCCTTTCAAATACATGAGCTGGTGGTCTGGAGATCTCTGTGGGCCCAGCAGTTCACTATCCATTGAAGAAATATTGGAAGCAAAAACAAACTTAGGAAAAAAACAACCCTCGCAATATACATGAGGATACAATTCCTGAGTGTATTATATTACACAAAAAAAAGTCATTATTTCAGATGGGGGAAAATACCCTTGCTAGGAAACAAAATATCTGTGAATTTAAATTAGGTGGGGAAGAAAAAGCTACCCTACTTCAGCATGTCTATATCACAGGTTCTCAGAATACACAGATGTTATTAGACTCATGGCTAAAATGGTACATAGGGTACACAATATCTTTCCTACTTCTTCCAGTCACATTTCCCAAACTGTGAAGGTTAGAAAATGCTAATTTTTAACTCATAGACAAATTGGAAAGAATGGGTTTGAGTTAACAATACTTTGTAAATAGGATTTGTATTGTTTTGATTTACATCTACATAAAAGGAAAAATATTTTGTTAAAATAAAGAATTTTTTAATCATGTTGCCAAATTCACAGCTGGTTTAAGTCAGTGTATATACACTGAATCATTTGACTGAAATGTTGCTGCACTGATTTACCTCACATACAAGCCTCGTTTAGTGTTTCTTTGTATTAGAATAATGCAATAATTAGAATTTAAAACAATAGGTAATACAATTATAAAAGTACATTTTCTAGTTATGATAGCATGTATTTCCATGCAGTGTGACTATTGTCCCAAAAGACTTAAAGGAGGATTTTAATCTGGTTATTTCATTTGTGAACTGACGTTGCCAAAATGCCAAATGAGTGGTGCATGCGATTCACTTAGATCCGAGGTGACATCACTGAATTCATTTTAATTAGGCCCACTTTAGCCATCTGGAATATACTGTGCAGCTCTGGTCAGGACTGAGTTTAACTATGCTTCCAGAGGTGAAAGGCAAATGACTAATCCATTGAGCCACCATCTCCTCCTCCAACACGTGCTCGCACACTCACCATATGTCACATTGTATTGGAAAATTCTTTATCAAGAACTCAAGATTTGGGCTATTTTTTTTTTTAAATTAAGAGTGATGGATGTTCAGAAGAAAACCAGATGAAGCATCCCTTTGTAAATTGCTGCTTTCTGTAACTTCTGCCCATCCGGTGTTGCTTGGTATTTACGTATCTCTAACATGCGCTTCTGGCAAAATACTCTATTTTAATAAAAAAAAAAGAGGGCCTGAGAACAGCTGTAATTTACTATTTTACATTTATAAAAAATGCAAGCTTTCAATAAAAGTGTTACCTTTGGGATTTTCAACAGCAAAGATTTAATATTGGCTTCAAAAGGAAAAAGGAAGTATTTCTTGAAAACCCTGTATTTATTCGTCTATTTATATCACTATGTACATGTGTGTGTACATGTATTCAGCTAATACTGTTGTATAGTTCTAAGAATTACATAAGTAAAATGGTCCAAAAACTTCTAAGCACTTTATAAATATATCTAAATATATATTTTTTAAAATTTTCCTGAAAATAACAACCACTAAGTAGCAGATCCAGTTTCCCTTTTTTTATATGATTAATTTTCTTCTTTTTAACTACATTGTCAGGAACCATTGAAGAGATGTATGTGTTTCTCTTAATGGCAGCTGAACTGGTTCATTGTATTACCTTGATTTCACATTCAGGGTAAACCAGACTGGTTTGTACAGACTGCACAGCTTTGGTTAACGTTACTCTTCCATCTCTTTGTTTTCTGTACTAGCTTAGGGCATTCAGTAATTCTACACTTTTAGTATCTATCTAGTAACCATTAAAAGCCTGCTGCTCATGTGCAAGGAACATATTAGGAAAAGCGAGGTGAGACCTTACGGTTTTGAAGTATGAGGTCCTGTATTCCTCCTTAATTCATCCTTAGCTAAGCTAAGCTCAGAGATGTGAATACATCTGCATTTCCTTTTGGTTTTCTCTCCTGTTTTTGAGGAGATGAAAAGGAGACCATTCTTACTGGTGTTCATGCCCTTGCTAAAATCAGGAGGGGACAACAACAATTGTCAAACAATACATGGGAAAACAGATTCCTTTCGCTTGCTGATATTGACAAAGAGTTTCGCAATCATCTTCACTTTCTTTGACCAAGTCTCAAGGTCAGAGACTGTAGTGCATGGTGATTAAAAATGTACGTCCAAGTGGTGATGTGCATCAGCGACACCAGTCCTGATGGCAGCCTTGGTGAGCCTTCCTAGTAGCCACTGCTTGTTACTGAGAGTTACTGCTTATACTGCTTTCTTGTAACGCTTCTGCTGGAGAACTTAAGACAAGGGTTGGGGTTTTTTGCTCTTAAACAGGCATCACTCAATATTCATCCAGAGTGAGAGGTGAAAGAGGAGAGGTATTCATGGGACTCAACAAAGGATGTCATTCTCCATCTTTTTTACTGTTCATTAGAATTAAATTTGGCATGGAGGGAAGAATCAGATTCATGGGCTCCATGAATCCTCTCGGATGTTGTTAGTTAAGCTGCTGAATGCTCTTTTAACCAGGCAAATTAAGAAAGTGATACGCTGTTTGTAGCAAATCAACTTCTGATTACAAACTGTCATGATATCTTGTCTTCAGCAAGCGTGAGCTTTCATTGCTGAGATGCTGTTATCTACTATTTTAGGTGATATTATAGATCAAAAATGTGTCTGTGTAGAAAATGTCTGCTTAACATGGTTTTTTACGACTGAGAATGAATCCTTCTGCTGTTTAAAATACTACTTCATCTCCTTTTTTTATACTTCTTGTATAGACCTGTGATTGTTTAGCTTTGATCTTTCTACATTGTGCTTCACAATTTGCTCCGTAACTATATATTTCCTATGGGAATCGGAGGGAAAAATGCCTGGACTTTTCCTATCTGGAACTGTGCAACATTTTGTGTAATGTAGATGCCTTGTTACTTAGACCTTAAAATTCAGGTTTTTAACTGCAGGACACCAAATTTCAGACTCCCTGAGGTAAATATGTTCTTGGTTTGCTAGGTGCTGGAGCTGACAGAAAACTTACTGTGTGTGAGAACTGATCAGTCCAAGAAGTAAAAATTCATTTTCTAAATTGTGGCACATAAAACATTTAACACCAAGTTACTAATAGAAGTGCTAAAATTAAGTTCAGTTCCTATATTGCTTTTCAGATCCTGTCATCTTTGGCTATGTAAAAATCAGGGTTAAAGATACTGTTGCTGGAAAGTTTGGAATATAGAGTGGATAAGGTGAAAATGAGGTGACAGCTGGTAATCATTCTTCTTCAATGATGCAGTGATTGTTCATGGAGCAGTAGCAACATGAGTCTGCTAATTTCACACTCTTTGAGCCAAGTGCTTAGTGTCAAAACCAGCACCAGTCAGTAATGCAAATTGCTGTGATGGAGCAGCTTCCCAGCCTCTCAGACTCCCCCAGTAGGATTCTCTGCATATGCATTTCTTTTGAAACATTATAGATCCAGTTAATAAATGTTGAAAAGATGCGGTCCTACTAATGCTCGATGAAGCTTTTGAGAGAAGTTTGTTTATCCTGCTACTTCAGTTATCCCATGAGTCAAAGGGAAAGTAGGAAAAATACAGCCATTTACCTCTCAGATTCAAGGTATTCTAGAAGAATGTTAGAAACCAGCTTGTGGAAAGGTTAAGTTGAAGAGGAGTTGATATTGAAAATATGCATGAAAACAAAAGACAGGCTAAAAACTATGTTTATTAAATCAGATATAGCAGGTTTTGTGTAGTGAATAAGGGAAAGACCAAAATGGTTATACTGACATTAATAAGAGGCTCTGGGAAAAAGAAAAATAATTTTAAAAAATAAAATCACAGAAGGTATATGGGTTTATTTTATAGACACACACATGCAAAGAACTATTAAAAGTTGAGAAATTACTAAGGATAAAACTGAATTTTATCTTATTAGTTCATTTGTTTCAGTGCTTCTTTATCTTTATAGTAGTCCATCGACTGACTGATACTCGGCGTGTTTCAGCTGCAGAGAGGTGGCTGCTGGCCAGCTGTCTCTGCTGCCAATATCGGAGTAGGCTCCTTGTCTGGTCAGTAGGGGATAGTTAAGGATTGGAAGCCTGATCACATGGGGCAAGTGAATGCTTGCCTCTCCTCTGCCAAACAGGCAGACTTTTCCAGTCTGATTATTAAGGGCAGAAAGTTCCTCAGCCTCACAATACCTAAGCTCTGTATTCAGTAAAACACCTCAGCAGGTCCAGCTTCTGTCATGCCTTCTGTAAAGTGAATGGTTATTTATTTTAGTAACCTCTCATTAAAAGGCAATTTTTGCTGCTTCTTACCCTGGAAACCTCAGTAGCACTGAAATGCTTGGATTGTTATGGTGCATTGCATACCAGAGCTTGAATTGTTCAGATGGTTTTAATTTTCTTATATTGCACAAATTAGTGCAACACCACACGTTTTTGTGGAGGTAGGTGGCTGAAAAGACGACCATTAACACTATACAGGAATTAAAATAGAAAAGAAGGAATTAGTTACAGCCCTTTCCTAAGGGAAGGAGCAGATGCAATCGAAATAACTCTATTTTGTTTCCTCCACCATTTTTTCACTACACAAAAAAAACCATGAATGGGGAGCTAAATTTATAAGAGTAGTTAAATGGAAGAAAAGGTAAATCAATTGATTATTTCATAATTTGGTAATAATTGTGGGACTGTAAATTCTTACAGGGTCTTTATTCTCTGTTGTGTAGGTAATGCCTACTTCTAGTGTCTTCATAAAAACAGAGATGTGAGATACAAGGAAAACTTGTTAACCTTCTGATCAACTTCTCTATTCTCAATTTATTCTGTATTCTGTATGTATTCTACCTCCTGATTTCCCTTTGTAATGTACAATGTTATCTTGACCCTGATCCCACATGAGGTTGCCCTAGACCCCATTTCTGTGCCTATCTTACATCCCAGTGTAGGATACTATTTAACTATTTAACCCTGGACTCTAGGAACCCCAATGAGAGGGCTCTTCTCCTCCTTTGGGTAATTAGTCCCCCGACTGACCCTGTGTTTGCACGTTTAGGGTGCTTAACAGCTTTTCCTGGACAGGGATTTTTTTTTTTTTTTTTCCTCAAAATCATAATATTTCCTGATCTTAGCTCCAATTTTCTTTTACATAATGTCTCATTGTTTAAGGTGCGGTCCTGCTAGACTAATAAACAGCTCCTTTCCCTCACAACCCTCAGCCTTCTTATTCAGCAGCTGCTTGTTGTACACTTCAACTATGGCATTGATACTGTACAAGCTCTCTTTATTATTCTGCCATTTCTCCCCTTTTATCAAGGAATTTCTACTTAAAATAATGCTTGAAGTAAACCTTACAAAAAATAAAATTTAACCATTTGTGGTTTTAAAGTGTACATTGCAATACTTTTTAGGCTTTTGTCCGAAGTGCATTATCACTATCTGTGGTTTGTGATGGAGCTTTATTACTAACTGCTCACAGGTGTCAAGGATTCAAGCAAACTCTTGTCAGATAAAACTACAGAAGTAATTAAGTTATTTAGGTACCCAAATCCAGAGACAGTCCATGGAAATAAAGGATGTAGATATCTTCAAAATGTTGTTCCTTGCCATTTTCTTTGCCATTTCACTTCACTGAATGCTTGCTACTTCATTTAATATTTCTAGTGATTGTTTTGTTCTGCTCTTCTTATTGAATGGTATAAATTCCAATCTGTAGGTTTTTTCCCTGATTATTTGTATGAGAGATATTTTAAATGTTTTATTATGGTTACAGTTAATTGAAAAATAGGAGAAGACATTATTAATTTTTCTAGTTTTAATTTAATATATCTGTCCCTGGCTCCTCACCCTCTTACCCACAATAAAAGCAGGTAAAACTTCTGATTCTGTAAAAGTCTGACTAGCTCAAATCATGGGAGTTGTAATTAAAGAAGGTGTTTTGGGAGTGATTTTCTGCTATGTATTTTAATATATTCTCAGCTAGATTTCTACTTAAATTAGACATGTTCTCATTTCGAGGCCTGTTTTCCTTGCCTGGGCTGTGCTAAGTGGTCACTATAACAATGAATGTAAGACCTGTATAATTTCCAGCTGTTGTTAACATTGCAAACATTGGAGCCACCCCTGTGAGGTGCTAAGTGTTCTTCCTGTCCACTGGTTTAGCAAAAGTTGAGGGCATTCAGCTCTGGACTGCAGAGCCAGATGCCAGTCTGCATTTCAGGCTCTGCAGAATTTTTCTCTGATTCGTAACTTTTTTTAGCTTTCAGGGGATATATTGTTCGTAAAAACTACACAAGATTGAAAAACAGCACTGGCTGTGTAGCAGATCCTCAGCTTATGAGCAGCTGCTCTACTTCTGATTTTGGCTGTGAAGAGCACTGGTGAGTTGAATCCTTTGCTGTCTATTATCTAACAAATCATTTTCCACACAATGACATCTGAAAGGAGCAGGCGTGTCATCGTGATTCAGCCAGCTCTTAGGGAATCTGCCATTTTCTGAGGATGAGCACCTGTAGGTTGGCCAGTCCCCCTGCCAGCTTAGTCATCTCAATGTTCTCCCAGTTAGCGGAATTAGATTTATTTGCAGTGCTGTTTGTCCTGGGTTGCTGTCCTGTTTCTGTGCACTTCTCAGAAGTACCCAGAATACTGTAGATAGCGGACAGGATTGCAAGTGCTCAGCATTTCAGAATTGACTGCAGTGCATGTTATTAAATTCTCAAGAGTAGAAAGTTACCCTTCTGTGTCTGTAAAGCTCCGTGCAGACCAACAATGAGATAGGGAAAAGAGCCATAAGAAGCAGATGGACAAGTCGCCAACAGAAAGCCTAGGAATACTCTAAGCCATAATAGTGGTGCCCTTCTCTTTGTAGACAAAAGGGTGTTTTAACCTTCCTTACCAATGGAGTCACTCCAGACCAATGTCCCCTTAACAATTCCTTGGGTATAAGAGGCAAGAAGGATCTGTTACATACTCAGCTGTTGTCAGAATCTCTCTCTCCAACAGTGTTCTAGGAGAGGTAGCTGCGTTTGCTGGATTAATCCATTTGATCAGCAAGTTTCAGTGACTAAGAGTTATGAGATCTCTCCTGCTGTGGCATGGGCATGAGGACATCTCAGTGCTTCTTCCAGTTCTTATTTCTGTTACTTTATATGCTTCCTATATAGCATATAAATACAGATTCTGTTACACCTCTTAAGAGCTCTCTGAGGAAATGAATGACTTGCTTGACTGTAACTAGATGCTGTTACTGAATTCTTAATGGAGAAGGCTTTTTTTTTTAAATAAGTTACCTTCTCCAGAATGATTTTTCTTTCTCTCTGTATGCTTATAACATTAAGTTATGTTAACTTCCATGCTAACTTTGGACAATTTTGTCTGAATAATGTCTGCTACATGCTCTGGTGCATTATTATAGGATTTTGTTCAGATGTAACCACCTGCATTCTTGTAGGTTAATAGTGCTCCAGAATCTCTTCCTTGCAGTATGCTGTTTTCAGCAAGAAAAAGATTCAGGCCATTGAACAAGGAATAAATAAATAGGCAGATAAATAAATAAATAAATAAATGTTTTCAGTAATTATTTTCAGGGAAAAGAATGAGCCCACTGCAATTTACTGTCATAGTTCTGTCTTTGGGTTGCCTCACTGCTTACTGGGGCAATGAGTTTCCTAATTTATGATTCCTTTCAGGTGCATGCAGCTCTTTCTGTTTCTTAAGTACTTAAGGGGTGTCTATCTTGTGATCTCTTTAAAACTATTGATGATCACATGGTCATTTGTTCTCTAGCCTGCACTGATGTTTGAAAGCAAGAGCTAATAATCTGTCTATTATCAGTTTTCTTTGGTATCCCAAATTATAATTACTTACAACGTAAATAGATTTTTTTTTTTCTTCTTTTTAGTGATCTAGAGCTTTCATATGGACTTATTTGGAGACACACAGCCTCTTTAAACTTTTTTCCTCATCTTTTTTTATGTGTAGTTAGCCAGGAATGGTTTTCTTCCCCTTTTGCATTGGACTGTTTCTCAAATTCCTTGTTGCTCTCCAAACAAATGTATTTTTCTGGATTAGGTACAGCTTGCTTAATTCTACATCCCTTGAGACTCATGAATATTTTATGGTTCAGTAACTGTTGACGTGAATTTGGGCTCTATGAAGCACAAATATACAGAAATTTAAGATATTCAGTCACCGAACTTGCACTGAAATCAATGTCTTAAATGCCTTTAGATATCTGCCCTGAAGGTGCCTATGTAAAATACATTGGCCATTCAGGTCTTGCACCCAGTCTTGATACCTGTGCACGATCACACAGATAAATAAATTCATACCTTCTTTTGCCTGGAGTTGCTAAACTGCCATTACTGCTGGCAGTTCTCGAGTTTAACCCCAACAAATATTGCAGATTATTTGCCTAATCCTGTAAATTTCTCAGCAATGTCCTCAGGTTCTAGTGACTTCAGTGAGACTTGAAAATGTTAAGCATTTCACAGGTGATATTCAGAATCTTACAACTAAACCTGATAACTTACTTCCCATAAATCAAGCCTCACTTCTATGTGTAGCTGTTACTTGGCTGTTGTGTTTTAAGCATATGGCTGTTCAGTCATACAGGAAACTTGTCGGAAACAGGAAGGCTGCTGAATAATAGTGCAGATGTTTAACACAGTAGCTGGTAATTTGTCCCTAGAGAAGACAGCCTTACTGTGGCTTCACGTACCATGGAACTAGATTACAGAATAATAAAATATTGTTTTATCTTCATTTCCTTTAATTTCTTTTATTTTTGTTTCTTTTTTTTTTTTCTAACTGGTAGTTTTGGAAAATTAAAAATGAGCTTAAAGGTACTCAGGATCAGAAAGCAAAATCATATACAGTTCTGTTCTGTTGTATGCACAAGAATATAACTATACATTTAAATATATGACAACCTGCTGCTTTTTCAAAGATCTGTTAAAAAAAGAAGTTACAGTGTTGGAATAAATATAAAGCACTCAGTTTTACTAATGAATGAATTTCAAAGTGTTCAGAAGAAATGGGCACTTTAAAAAAAATTAATTCCTTCAAGGAAATTGAATCTCTACACCTAGTTCACACTTTTCAGTCAGTGAATGCAGGACATAAACAAACTCAAGCTAATAAATGACATAGAATGCAAATTAAATGCACACATTAGTTCATTTAACATTGCATGTTAAGTGTTTCCTGCATTTATATGCTTGACTTGAAAACCCATATTAACTGTGTTCAAATGCAGAAATCTTTCCTGTATGAATCTGAAGTCACAAGTAACAAAAGACACATTGAGAATTGGCAAATATCTCTGATAGGAATAGAAATAGGTATAGCAAAGTAATGTAAACTTTAGCAGGGAGGTAGGTTTGTCTTCTTGAAAAAATATTTTTCATTCAGTTCCACAAAGCTGTGGAGTTGCCTGTGACTCCTTCTACTGAAAAAGGGTCGTGGGATTAATTGTACACCTGGGAGACTGACATTAAATCTGAATTCCCCACAAAATCCAATGTGTGTACGTGACACTTGCCAAGCCTTTTCTTGACATCAGCTACTGAGAGGAACCTGCAGACCCGCGTGGCGTGAAGGAGCTGAACCACAGTTGAACCCTTTCCCAAAGTAGCTCATTGAAAACTTTAAAAGGGCAGAGTTATTTTAGAGAGCCAAACATGATCAAGACTAAATTCAAATGAGGAAAATTAAAAACTTTCAGAGCCCTTTTTACAGCCGTGCTGAGCAGCAGATTTACCCTTCTGCACAGGGCTGAGCAGGCGGCAGAGGAGGGAGGAGTGTTACAGGGTTTCCCCTCTCACAAGGCCAGCGCAGACACCAGCCTCGCCTCATACCTGTCTCCATTTTACAATTGGTCATCACGTGAAATCAAAGACACTGCGTTTTGCAATGGCATAGCTACAATTTCAAGTTAGTATTAGGGGTCTCTTGAGCTAATTAGGAATAATCTGTGGAGAAGGGAGAAGTAATTTATAAAACGTCCTGTGGTTTTTAACTTGTTTGACAGATCTCTAGTGAATATGTATTTCATAAATGTCCTTGTTCTTAGGAGGATAATCAGTGACTAAGGGCCTTAATCTATGCTACGTTGTTCATGTTCTTATTTAGCTGTCATCCTCAGGTATCTTTAAATCCCTTTAGAATCTCGCCAAAGCATCTGTAACCTGCGTGTTCCACCATCTTCTTATCCATTTCCCTCCCACATGAAAATTGTGTTAAATAATAATGATCTGATACTTACCCTAGAAAATACTTCCTATATTGTTCTTTTTTTCCTCTAGCTCACTGAACTGTATATAGCTCAGTGACTGCTAAATACCACAATCTAAGTTAGCTATATGTACATGATCAGTGGCCTTATACTATGTACTACAGTAGAAAACTTTGTTTCCACATAGTGACTTCATTACACATGAGTTACGGCTGTAACTATAACAGCGTATCAGTGAGTATCCCTTCCTCACTGTTAAGGATGCATGTTAGAAGATACTTGACATCAACAGCAGTTTACACTCTTGTGTCAAATTCATTCTGATTTTTCTTCTTACATCTTTCTCTCTTTAGCTAGTTGGTATCATGTTCATGCTTCGGTCAGCATACGTTCTCAGAAACTGTTCATTTTAGTAAAACTCTTGACATTCACATGAGACTTAGGTAATCAAGGCTGGATAATAAAGCCTGAACAAAACTACACAGGCATACGAACTTAGGTGTTTGGAAAGTTATAGGCAAAGAATAATTATCAGCGTTTCTCTGTTCTACAGGAAGTACGCATCTGAAAGTCAAATTCCACAAATGTGTTTATTTCTACTTATTAATGGCTTGACAAAGCAGAATCTGATTACTAAATTTGTATCAGTACTAAGTGAGTGATGGTTACAAGGGTTTAAGAGGATTAGAATTAGAAACAGAAGTACATGGACTGTAATAAACCACAAAATGAATGTCAGTCAGTAATGGCACCCTACTCAAAAGTTTACATTGGGTAGTAGCAATGAGGATACATGCTACCTCACATGTGCATCATAACATTTTCTCATCACTATCAGACCCCAGAGCCTTCAGATGAATGCCATCAGGTCCTGGTGATTTACTGCTTACACCTTTCTCCTATTGATCCATAATTTCCTCTTTGGATAATTTCAATTTTTGTCAAGACCACGCTGTCATTTCTTCTATAAGTCATCTTTTGAATATGAATTTTCATTTCTTTCCAGAGTAAAAGCTGTTGTAAAGACATTCTGCTTTCCTTTAATTACTTCAGTTTCCTATTTGTAATCATAGCAAACATTAAGGTTATTGCTTGCGATGGAAATAGGAGGTCTGCAATTCCTGTGGCATGCAGTGGAACCCATTGGG
The DNA here is from genome assembly GCF_000687285.1 of Phaethon lepturus. Taxonomy (NCBI): domain Eukaryota; kingdom Metazoa; phylum Chordata; class Aves; order Phaethontiformes; family Phaethontidae; genus Phaethon; species Phaethon lepturus. The sequence continues at coordinate 159,189 of NW_010512396.1, forward strand.
CCCTGATTCTCCTGTCATGTGAGCTTCTAATTACTTCACAGCTCATTTTACAGTACTTTACGGTACTACTGCTGTGCTGCCTTCCTGTTGCTATTGCATTTTTCATACTGCATACTAGCCAAACTTTCAGAATAGCTCAGAGACTGATCTTGAGGTGCTGAGCACCTACAGTTGATGCCATGTTTTCAGAAGTGTTCTGTGCCAGTTTGACATTGCGGTGGGTTGACTTTGGCTGGCTGCCAGGTGACCACCAATCTGCTCTGCCACTCCTCCTTCTCAACAGGATGGAGGGAGAAAAATTCAACAGAAGGCTTGTGAATAAAAGCTAGAAATCATGAAATACATACTCGTATCAGCAACAGTACATTCTGTGGAAGGATGGGGTATCTTGTGCCAAATACCACCCAACTTAGGATTGTTCTAGTTAGAAATATGGCATCACTGGGATCCTGAAAGACAGTTGGGGTCTAAGGGCTTCAGAATTCCAGAGGCTGATTTTTGCTAGCTTAAGCTATACAGAAGGCAAGCTGTTGAACTTTACCTTCATGTTTTAAACATTTAGACAATGTTCTAGCCCTGGAAAAGTTGGAGTACTGGCAAAACCATACTAAAGTCTAGATTTTTTTTTGTAGAAGGTAGAGATTAGTTCAAGCTGCATATTTAGATCCAGAGCCAAACCACCCCAAAACCTGAATATTTAAATTTAATGATGATTCAGTCCATTTTGGCATTGTAGGCCATTTGCCACATAGTGATCCAACAGCACTGCTTTTAAATCCACCACAGTGATATTCAAGAATTATTCATGATTTTTAGTTCATATCGGGTTTATTTTCTGCAGTATTGGGGATTGTGAGAATGAATCATCTCAACAAATGCTTGAGTAATTTTGGGGAAAAGTGGCAAGTCATCTAACCCCACTGAATAAATGGTTATCTAAGTAATATATATACCAGATAAATAGTAATAAAGAACTTTACCTGTAATATGGTACATGCACAAATGCAATGTCAAATATAGTCCTAGACATATTATATACTTCTCTGTACAAGAAGTGTGCCAGTACAAAATGAGAATGCATTTTTAACACGCATCCCTTCATTTCCTCCAAGGAAAACACCAGTTTAAATTCAAATTACATTTTAGGCAGAATGTTTTCCTTTTCTTTCTTTTCTTTCTTAGTGTCAGAGAGTAAAGGGGAATTTAAATTCCCCAAACCTGACAAGCAAATCCAACTTCATTTATGAAATTGCAACATTACAGGAAAGCTGAATGTTTACCATGTTCATGAACGCTTCATTTTGTTCCCACACCCTGAGGTAGCTTATCGACAACCGTGATGCCATCGTTGTTGTGATTAGTTTGCAACAATTCAAGCCAATGCTTTTGAGCTGGGGTAACACATTCAGACAAACTTAATTAGCCTAAAAGCCTAAATGCTATTACGAATAGGGCTTGAAATATTTCAGTAGCCTCTGTGGATGTCACAGAATAAATGTGTTCTCTAATATATATCCATGGTGATATACAGCTACTAAATTCAATACATAATAGTCTAAAATTTTTCAAGTCCTTCAGTAGTGCTATTTTAATCAACCAATTAAGTGTTTTTAAAGTGTACATTTTAAAGGTGCATTTTGAAAGGTAAAAGGCACATGTGGTCAGACATATTTTTAAAGTACAACGTTGTTCTATTGTTACATGAGTAATTTATAACTAGCATTGCCGACTGAAACATAGGTATTGACAAAAAATGAAATTTGAGATAGTATACATTGTATTTTTTAATCAGTAAAGCAATTTTTGCTCTTTACATTCCCCCTTCCCATTGTGGCCAAAAGGGCTGAAATGTATTCAGTTGTCATAACTGTGTAAAACTGAAAGAGCTACTTAGTATCTTGTAAAGCTTTTCCATGTCGATGAAAAAAGCTATGTTATATGTCTAAAGCAAAGTTTATGGCTGAAGCATATATTTCAGATGTTTATAAGTAGAGATACAACTGACATTAATTGTATTTTCAGAAAAGTTGTGAGGGGGTTGCAGAGTAATGATGCAATGGCTGAGGCATGTTTTGACAATCAGAAAATCTTGCTCTTAATCCTAGTTTCAGGACCATGAGCATATCAGTTAATATCTGTGAACCTCAGGTTTTTTATCCATCAAATGAAATTGGGAGCATCTTTTTTTGGTTTTGCATAGCTAAAGATTCTGGAGCAAGTTCTGTCTGGGTGGACTTTACTATTGAAGAGATCCATTGGCTTCAAAGGCCTGACAAGGATCAGGGCCTGCAGAAGATTTTTATGATACTTTAATTAGCATTAATGAGAGCAGGAATTGGCCTTTAGTATTTTTATGGTGACATAATGTGATCATAAAATAATAATAGATATAGACAAAGAATCTAAGAACACTTACTTCTTGCTCTGTGCTTAACCCAAATGGCTTTAGGAGAACACAAAGCCATGTATTTAATTTCTTCCTCATCCATCACATTTTGAGGGTCTAAGTTTAAATTCTGTGAAAACAGATTTTCACAGCCCTGGAAAAAAAAGTTTAGTGTAAAATCTTGTCAAATTAATTTTAATACATTACTTCAATTTTATAGAATTCTCATAAACTCATTTTACACATATGCACATATCCACAAATTTTTAATGACAATTTCATTGCTCATAGCCTGTTACTGTGTTTAATAACATGCACTTCCTTATAAAAGGAAATAGGACTGGTCTGTTTTCTCTGAATTGATTGTATGTGCATATTTAGAAATTGGGGGAGGAGGGGGGAAAGGGAAAAAAATGTGTATGCCAGTAAACCCTTCATAAGAATGAAGAAATTACAATATTTAAACTAAATATTTTATTTTCCTTTGCTTTTAGGCAGCAAACCAGTAACCAGCCTTCTCCTGTGGTGCCCGATTTTCTTGACAAACAAACAAAAAAGGTATTACTAAGTTTATATTCTAAAATAACATCACATTATAACTTCAAATTCCTGAGTCCACAGTTCTGCAATGTGTTCATGGCTGCTTGGCATAGCCATCTGAACATGAAACCGTTAGTGATGTTTTGAAGTCTTTGAGACAAAAGCCTGCTTGCTAAGAACTTTAGTTCTGTAGAAAGACAGGGAGGTACAGTGAATAAGAGAATCAAAAGGCTGGAAATTTGCTGCTGAGAATAAATGCTAGCTGCTCCCTGAGGTGATTTGTCTGTGCACTTCACTTTCTACAGATGTTAGAGACTCTTTTTTAGTAAGGACCTGAGGTTCTTTGGTAGCACTTTGATATCCTGCTCGAATTCAATATGTGAAATGGAGGAGTCGCTCTGTGACTTGGAGCACAGCATAGTCTTTGAAGTCTGATCCAATTTTTGCTGCTTACCATTTGATGTTGAAAGGATGAAATGGAGAAAATGTACAGTTTTTGCCAGTAACTCTGCTGAGCATATGTAAGATTAAAAAAACAAAATCCCTTGGATGATGTACTTAGAAATGTTAAGCAGATTAATACCTTCCTATAGCTTTTTTCTAAAGATACAAATTAACTATGAGAGCAAATCAGCATACAGTGCATGCTATGATTTAACTGCATGAGGAAAGGGGATAAGTTAAATGGAAAAAGTAAACAAATGTTAGTGACATGGATGCTAAGTTGGTGTTGCTGAAAGCCACAAAAATCTTGCATAACTTAAATCTAGCATTAGATGTTTCACAGAGTTGTAGAAAATAAGAAGTTGCCCTCTGTGAGATCACAACTATAAGTTATCATGACAGAGTGGAATCAATACATTTCTTATGTGCCTAAGCCAGCATTCTTTATTCCAGGAGAATTTGGATGAGATTTCTGCTTTGCCACTTATTCAAAAACATTCGTTCGAAGTGAATGATCCACAATCAATTAGCCAGTCCCAGTCAGTTGCAGACCATCAGTTGTCAAGTCCCTTGAGATCCCATAAAAGAGGAGGTAAGAAATCTCATAAAGTAACAGAGATCTTTCGTTTACTATTTATAAGCTACATGTTGTCAGCATGTAACTCGCTTTATATATTGATGAGGTCTTTTAACAATCCCTTGGAAGGCAGGAAACATAAAGGAACCAACTTTCTTGTACACATTTTCAACCTGGAAATATAAAAAAATCCCTTAAGTACCTGAATTACAGTGGCAGAAGTATAAAGATTTTTAAAATATGGTTTCTACTAAAAATGTGGTTAATAATCTAGAAATCAAATTGACTTTTGAGACCTTCAGCTTTCCTTTGCCTTCCAGCCTCAAAAGTGGAAGACAGTAATGAAGTCTCTCATGTTTGGCAGAATGAAAGACAATGTGTTTGTTCACACGCACAAGATTCAGTCAGCAACATGGGAAAGCCTACAATAATTCTATGATCTACGCAATGTGTTTTTTTATTTTATTTGCTGATACATTATTTTTGCCATGGTCAGTAAGAGTTTAAAAACTTGAAGTAAAACATTATGACATTTGTTGAGTTTTAACTGGTTTATCTTTGAGTATTCCAGGGAATCATTACCTATCAGAATACTTTCCTCTGTTATTGTAGTCATTGTGTCCTTGCAAATCCATGAATACAGACTTCAATACTAGATCACAGAATACCTTCCACAGCTTAAGATTAAGTAGGTTAGTAATGTGATATCTGTTAACTGGAGCCAAAATATAAATGATAATAGATTAATTTCCAGGTTATTACTGAAAAATAATTGTTTATAATTCTGTGCCATACATTAACATTTCTGTTTATATGTTTAATGGGACACCTTTAATCTTGTAAATCTACATACACTTATCTGAATACTTGAGCCCTAATACTGCAATTTATGTGTTTAAACTTTACAGAGTCCAGTCAAACAATTTACAATGTAAAGGTAAGATAGGTATTTATAGGGAGATCCTTCTGCTACAGGAGATAATGTGAATTCAATAGTTTTAGTCTTCTACACAGGCATAATGTACTTTCCATTCTAAAAACGGAATCGTATGTAAACACAGCAGGTTGAGAAATCCATTATTCTCTCTTCATGCATCCTGTCCATATGGGTTTTGAATCCATAGTGTGGGACTGCAGGGGATGTGTACATTACTATCTTAAATTATTACATGTTAAACAATAAACCTGTCAAACAGAAATATCTTTATTGCAGCAAATCCTCTTGAGCAAAGCAGTCAGGGCCCAAATCTGCCATCCTTACTCTCACTGGATGTTGTATGTTATCCTGCAACTAGTCTCCTTGAAATCAAAGACATTGCGTCTGAAGTAAACAATTAGAGAGAGTAAAACTGGCAGAATTACACCCTTAGCAAGCATGTGATTCAGAGCCATTTCCCAGTAATTTAGAGAGACTTCAAAAAATGTGAAGTGATAGAATAGAATTTGAAGAAGAGATAAATGCAACATTGATCTGAACTATTTAAGAAACATGTATGTATAAATGAATAAGCATGCAAATACAGAGAAGTAAGGAATTTCCTAGTGAAGCATGAAGATACTCAGATAGATGATCATATAGATCACACTTCAATGAGTAACTATTAAGGAAGTAAACCTGTTCAAGAATAATAATTTCTTTGAGTGCTTTTAAAAGCATGGCTTGCATTCAGAAATTCAGATGCTTTCACGCACTGCTTTATCTGTATTCAGTCTTTTTGTGTGAAGTATACTTTTAGACCTATTGTGAAAACTAAGTGAAATAGCAAATATCTTTTTGGAGTAAGAACACGTGTATAAAATACATGTGATATATAATGTAGGACTATACTACATGTTATACTGTTAGTTATAACTGTTACTCACACAAAAATAGCTGTCCACTAGGTGGTCCAAACAATGCGAAGACTGTTATTTTTCATAGTGAAACATTACTCTGTTATGTTATACATTGATTGTGAACTGTCTTTAAGTTACATTACAGGCAGAACTAGTCTGTCAGTCTGGTTGTAGTGCTGTGGATCTGGAACATAGAGGACAACGGGGAAGGGAATGTGACATGTTTCTGCACTGGTCTGTGACCCAATTATGAAGTAGTGTTGATGTTTGCTGAAGGAGAGTCCATATCCAAGCTTAAGCACAAAGGGAAGGACAGGCTGCTTATTTGTCTTGAGGCCTCGGTAGGTGAGGCTCTAGTGCAGTCAAGAGGGGACAGAACACAAAAGGGAAAAATGGTTGATATGAGTTTACTTATTTTTGTATTAATCAAGCAGACTATTCAGTCATGTCTTGTTATCCAGCTGGCTAATAGCACAGGCTGCCCATTCTCAGTAGTAGATTGGCAAAGGAAAAATAGACCAGGAGAATTCCACAAAGATCCTGTGAAGACTGTACTCTGTCATTAATGCAGAAACAAAAGCCTGCTTTTCACTTCAAAAGTCTTTTTTCACTGGGTCGTAGGAAGACTGAGCAGTATGGCCAAACTGCATGCAGCACAGGTTAAATGCATGCATGCACTGTGGTTGCATGGAGTCACCGAGGCTGGCTCTACACTGCCCAGGCGTTCCCTTAGGCTCTGCTAGAGTGGTGGGGCAGGACTAGTAGCAAAGCCAAAGATTCCCTGCAGTGTTTCCGCTGTGACACACTGCCTGGGCAGAGAGGAGAGTCCGGTCAATAGTAACCATTAAGCCAGAAGTTAGTTATTCTAGTCACAATAAAGTAGTACTGAAAGAATCAAAATAATATAAATATAATTGCCAGAGGCCAAGTAGTGGTATTCCCTTAGATGAGATAGATAGTGAGAATGTTTGAAATAATTAATGAGAAGTGAGTGCTTCATAGGGAATTGACCAGTGTAACTTTGCCTCAAAAGTAAATATGACAGATTTTCTGATGTGCAAAGGAAATATGTTTGTAAAAGGAAAGCTAATAGTATCTCTGCATTGACCAGAGACATAATTCTTAATGCTAACACAGACATTTTGAACAAGCGAGAAAATACTCAAAGAGTCTCTGGCCTTAGACATTCTCTTGTAGGAGAACAGTGTGTGTCTTCTGATGATGTTCAGTTTACACCTTGCACCTCACACTGTTGTCTGCAATGCTGAAACTTTGTGAGATGTAGCAAAATTTGCCAGGGTTCTGAGAGATCTGGAATTATGCAATCTGCAGTGTCTGTAGCCACAATCTGAGGCTGAGGTAGTGAAACTTGCACTATAGTTGTAAAAGTCAATAGGCTATTTCCAATATAGCCTTTGATTTAGCCAATATATCCAATGATTACTTCATTAATTGTTAGGGCTTAACTCCAGTTTTAAAGCAGTCACCCAACTTTAATTCTATCAGGACCATAATTATGTTATAACACCCAAGCCACAGGGAATATACTTAGGTGATTGGTCTTTGCTTCAGAGTTTTCTTTGAGTCAGACTTTCTTGTTGAAAATACTCTAAGCCGCCTCAATCTCAGCCCTAGAGTACAGTCTTGATTCCGGTATCTTGCACTTGCAAGTGAAAGGTGCTTAAATATAGGGAAACATCTTACTCTACGTGGTAGTTTAACATCGTATCATAACTTTAACTCTGATCTTATTTAGTTCCTATTTGTACATTGTTTTAAAAAAAGATAACAGCTACAGCAAAGCAAGAACATTAGTAATTTGGAAATGGGGACACTTGTTATCCTTTGATTCACAGAAAGTCAACATCCCAGCATGACTGTAATACGTATTATCTCACACAAGATGTGGTATCAAGATCTGGATGCCTTGTAGCCAAAGGTGCCACTTCACTTTCTGCAAGTGAAAGAGAGATCAATCCAAGGCATTCAGCTCTTTTTCTCTGTGTAACTCAGCTTCTGGTTGGATTCCGTTACAGCAAACCTTCCTTTCTAAATGAAAAATAAATCTGCTGATACATAATGTGGTGCTAAATGCTGCGTGGACTTTCAGCTAGTTGTCATTGGCAGATGGGATGATACTGACACATGGATGCCATTAATTTCAGAATCCTATCATTCAGGATTTTAAGTGAAAGAATTTATAATCTATTTAGACTTATTTTTGGTTGTTTAATCAGGAGTTTCGTTTCATCATTTTTAAGCCCCCTACTGAGACTAATTTTACATTGAAGGAATGTAAATCGTGAAGAACTTGACTGTAGTCAGTAGAATCGTAACGGTGAGAAGAATTGGGTCTTTTGGTTATAAAAAATTGACATAAAGTTCGCTACATGTCTGGGGTTTAGGGTTTTTTGTGGCAGAGGATTTGGTTTGAGATTTGAGTTGGTCATTCTTATGAAAACAAAATGCAAATAAAATAGCATGATCATGGGGCAGTCTGAATGTTACAGGAAACACTGAAAAGTCCAAGGTAGTGTTCCATAGTATGATCTGATTATACTGAGCATGCTGTAGCTATGTGCAAGGCCTATGAGATCTCCACAGTATTCTTCTACTACACAGCACACTATAGCAGAGGACTTACTATTATCCGTGTTGCAGTTGAAGCCTCGGGCAGAGGAGCTGCTGATGTGGTGTGTTGTATAATGAATTTCCATTGAAAGGATCCTGCTACAGTAGTGTTCTGTGGCTTTTGAGACAAAATCTGGCTGGGCATGAGCAGGGTAAAAAGTGGCTTCTTTTGCTTTTTTCCTTAAAAGAATATCACCAGATTACTGACCTCTTCACACCTGGGATAAATGCTGGGCTTTGGGCTTAGTAAACAGAAATCCTGTTTCCAAATCATTAATTTTACCTTGCAAATGTGTAAATAGAAATAACAGGAAGGAGAAAATATTTTTTAGGATGTCTCCTGAGAAAATATGCTGAAAATAAAGCTACATCTCAAAGCAATCATTATTGTTTCTATCTTTATAAGAAAGGATAATCACCTTTCCAGGGTTGTGAGGCTACATATTTATGCAGATTGACTTTATTGGTGCGAGTAAGCCTATCACTGTGCATTGCACTGCACGTGGTGGGACCCGCAGGAGGGCCCCAGGAGGGACCATCCCCTCCCATCCCGTGGAAACCCTGAGTTTCTGCTTTCTGGATTTGTGCTGGGCAGGAGCCTCTTAGCTTCACTAGCCATTAGGGTGAGAAACACAGTACCTCGGTTTCAGGATTTCAGTTCTTCACCATATAGTTATAGTGTGGATTCAGAAAATCTGACTGCAAACATAAGTGATGTCAGTTGAAATTCTCTCAGCCTTATGTAAAGTTTTCAGCTGATGTTGTACCAATGGTGTTTGTATTCTGAACTGGTTCACCCACAGACGCTTTCTGTTAAACATTTTGCTACTCTGTGGTGGCATGATTTGCAGGCTGCATTTTGACAAAGTAACAGACCAACAAATCTGAACAGAAATTGGGCTGTTTGTAAGTTTTTCTTTACTGCTCAGCTTCTTAATTGTTTTTCCCCATCCAATAGACAAAGACACAAACGGTGACAAGTGATAAATACAAGCTTTGATTTGTTAAACACATGTTAGCTCTATGTTTAGCCCTAGGCAGTGAATTTCATTATAGGCTGGTTTACTTCTGGATTGGTTATTGTGATTGTTTCCAATGCAAAAAGATTTGACCTGCAGCCATGACTGATTAGTATCAAAGGTGAGAGATAAAATAAGATGCGAGTAAACTACACAGATAAACTGCAATGAAGTTCTCCAGAGACAGCTCAGTACTTGTTCTATACAAAACAAGTTGAAATTCAGCTTTTAATAGCTGCATTGCAATAAAAGAGACTGCAGATCTCTCTCATTGAAATATTGGAAAAAATAGTGAGAAATTTAATAAAGTTGAATAATCTATAGACAATAATGCTGTGCCAAAACCCCCAAATTTTAATATGGGTTCAGTTTCTCCTCTTAACATATGATATCTACCACTGTCTTTCTGATCCAAGCTGCAGTTCACCTGCTCTTTCTGTCTTCACTTTCTATCCATGACATACAGGTCTGTCTAAGCAGCTCTTTTTGCCATTTTTTTGTTGGTAGTTAAGTTTTTTTACCATGCAGTGCTTCACTGTTCTGTTGTTATTGCTTGAAATTAAGTCTTCTATAGCAGCTTTATTTTCATTATTTTGCCACCGTTACTAGTGCTCTGAACCAGCAGCACATCTCAGATGACTGATCTACTTAGGCAAATAGTGCAGTTCCTAATTCATTACTCTTCTGTTTCTAAAAAAAATGCACCATTTTATTGAAGTAAACTTTGCTACAATAAGTACAGTGTGTACAGAGCTTTGAGGGTGCATACAGAGTTCTCTCCTAAGAGGATAACAAAATATAATTTGTGAAAATATTATTATAATGTTTTGCAAAGGAAGAGACAATTCAGAATTTTTTATCTTTTCCTCATTATAAGAAAACTTTAGATAGTGCCTTTATTTCAGGTTATTTTGTAAGAAAAAGGTTGACAGTTAATCATTGGCTTTGATAGAGCTATGATTTCAGCTGCTAGCTGTATGTTACCAAATAATTTCTGGTTCTTTGCTGATACTTAAAAATGTGAATTCACTCTGATGAATTCCCCACAGCTAAGTAGTAGTAGCTGGATTTCAGATCTTTCTTTCTAGAAGACACTGTATGTTTGCCTGAATTATTTACATTTTTACAGTTCTTCACAGATACTATGAAGAGAAAGTACGGTGGTAAAAGCAGTAACATAAATAATGTGATGATGACAGAATGGTACATGAGGTGTGAGATAGCTCAGAATAACAAATTCATTTCTGAAAAAAAATTTAGATCTTACATAGTTTGCATGTGTTTGGATTTTTTTTCTGTATCCCAGTTTGGGTAATTATTCTAGTGGATTGTGATTAACTGCCAAAAATCATGTACAGCTTAATAGAAAGCCAAACCACGGTATATAATTTACGTGGTTGATCAATGTAAATGAAAAAATAATGCCTCTGACAAGTAAAGGGTAGATACTTAGGACAAAATATTTGCAACAACCTATGTGAAGATCTAGGTAAAAGTTACTCATAGATACAGTTTGATAAATAGGTATTCCATTCAGTAAATCATGAACTGGCTGTGAAGTATTTAGGTAGAAAGAAATTACCTTATATCAGTTATTTATTAACTCTACTCATGACAACGATTATATTCTTTGAATCTCTGTCATTACTTCTCTGTATTCAGTTGAAGTATTTTATATTTCAGTTCTCTCACAGATAACCTCAGTTGATTTTAATGGTTAAGTTGAATACAGCAATAGCAAATACTAGCTTGTAGCAGTAATTACGAGCTTGCAGAACCCATTCCTGTCTCCAGGCAAGGATAATCTTTCTTGAGGATCTTCTTTGCATATGGAGAGAATTATTGGGATGCAGTTGTGCTCATGCGTTGGCTGACATTGGCAGTACACCAGAAAAATATGCCACACTCCCACCTTCCCTGCTTAAAACACCTTTCCCCCAAGGAAAGATAAGAATACCAAAATCACAGGAAGTATTGTTATTGCTGCCAATGGGAGAAAGAGAAGCTGCTTTCCTATGTGTGCTCAGGCAGGCAAGAAGCGTATCTTAGCCGTAACACAATGTATACGAAAGAACAGTTTTAGGAATTCTAATATTTCTTTTCCTAAAAATATCTTGGTACCTGTTCTTTGTCTTTAAGTCTTGTCCTGCCTTGTACAAATGAGTGTTTTGTGCAGAAGCATAAGCAATGAACAGTGTGGGAAGGCAGGAAACACAACTATATAATTACTAAGTATCGCCTCTTGCTTGCTGTGTTGGTCTGCCCTAGCAGCTGGGCTAAGTCTAACAGGGAGAATGCAGAGAGAGCTAACAAGCTGAACAGCATCAAGAATACCCATGGAAGACTCGGTCATCTTTAACATGTCCTTTCTAATCTGACTCTTTTGCATTTTGTTAGGAATCAAATATAGAGAATATGTGTGATTGCCTGGTATTTAGGTTAGAGTGCTATACCAGCTCTTTACCTTCAGCTGCAGCTAGTTGTTTTCTCTGTAAGCTAGGAAGTACGTCTTTGGTTCTTTGTGGCTTTGTGAGTATAGTGCTATTCTTGGGACTCCCTCTCACCAGTGTGCTTATGTTTGTCTCATGCACACACGCAAAAGCCACATTCAGAATAAGGAAGAAAATACTAAATTGTTCCAGCCTCTTTTTGTAGTACTGGGATTTGCAAACACCAAAAATACCCTCCAGCAAAGTGGTGCAATTGTTTTTTCTACATTCTTTTAATGCTGTTCTTTACTGTATATTCTTAGTTATGATAAAAAGCATGACTATCAAATGAATAACATGAAGCTTGTGGCTTTTAAAAGGCTTATTTGCACAAAAAAAAAGTTTGCTGCAGCCCCACAAGAAAACTGTGAGCTAATTTGAGTAGCAGCATATATGGGTGCAGTTTTGAAAATTCAGAACAACCAGCTGCTACAGTTAAAAATCGGTATAAGGGATATCTGTGTAACAAAAATCTTTGAGCTGTTGATTTGTTTTCAGAGACAGGTGAACATGTATGAAGTTCAGATCTGCATCCTGTCTCCCCTAATGTCTGAAAAGGCCACAGGTATAAGATTCCAGTTTGGGCTCACCCCTCATATTTTGCTCATCAGACTTAGAGACAAAGTGATATCAATTTCTTTCATCTGTTGTTGTCCATGTGCTTCCAATTAATTTTTCATTCATAAGAAACTGATAAATTGGAAGTAGTACTGCTCTTAATCTCCTCATAAGGGTCTGCCCCTTGCAATGGTATTCGGAACAGCTGTTAGGTCGAGTCTATAGTATATATCAGTTTTCTGTCTGCTGTATCAAGGCTCATGCTTTGTACTTTTTGATCATTGATTTAGGGTCCAAGAAGGGTGAATTCCTCAGCTTCATACCCAAAGGAGCTTAACTGCTTTAGAAAAATGAAATTTTACATGAGTAGATTAGATATTTTTATTTGCAAACTGTAGTCTATTTTAAAACATTCCCTGGGAAGAGCATGGTCATCACAGAGAGACACAGGCAGAGACGTCACAGGGCATTGCAAATGAAGCAGGATTTTCATTATCACATTTCATCATCATAAGCAACTTGCAGCCTTAAACATTTTAGTTCAAAGATTGCCTACATGGTAGTACCACACAGCTCAAGCTAATCGTTGACACACATTGAAGAAAATCACTGTTAATTCACAAAACTTCCTCTTCTCTTCCCACCTGCAAAATAAACATGTACAGTCAGAAAAACAGTAAGTATCAGTCACTTTGCAGCTTAAATTCTGCAGCTTGTTTGTAGAATTGTAGTGGTTTGTGGTGTGACTTGCAAGGACAGGCAACTGACTTCTTCAGCTTACTTCTAAATACTTGTTTGAAACAAACAAACAAACAAAAAAGACAAAAAAAAGACCATGTAGGAAAAAAGGACAAGAAAAACCAACCTAACCTTTTCTTGGAGAGGGAATATATCGGTAGGGTAGAAGACACTGTCCATGGCAGGTGAAACCATGCAGAACTTCACATACAGGGCAAAAAGGGTGAGAGACATGGGCAGATGACATTGAGTAAAACAACAGGCCAAAAGTGAAGTGGAGAAGGAGTATACCATCAAAGAAGAAAACCCATGCAGAGAAGCAGGATAGAGAAAGGAGAAAGAAGAGGGTGAGATGAAAAAAATTATGAAAAAACAAGAATAGAGTTTAGTTTCAATAATGACAGAATGCTTGGTAGCCTTTGCAGTGACACAGACTACCGCTTTCTGTAGCGTTGCTTTTCTCGTATCTTGTTGCTGAAGTTTTTCAGGGAAAAGTTTAATTCTACCTTTAGAGCATTTGAAAGGAGTACATCATTCTATTGCTGGACGAGAGGTATGCTTCATGCTCTGTTTTGAAAGTCAAAATCTCTTTGAAGGGTAAGTAATACTTACCAAACTGTTTCCTTTGCAGTAGTGTTCATATCAATGCATCATTAATTTGCAACATAGTTTTTCATTGTGCTTAGGAAGTGTGTGTCTCTGAAAGGGTGGAGCATTAATTGGTCCAAAATGTTTGAAGATAAAGAACAAACTAGATGAAATAAGGGAGATTTTTCCCTTGTGTAATACCACCTTTTCTTTAGTGACCCTTATTTATGAATTTTGGAGGCTATCCAAAATAAACAAAAAAAAAGAGAGCAAAGTGTGTCCATACATAATGTCACATCAGGAAAAGAGACAAGTTAAAATACAAGACTCCAAATAGCACAGTCAGTTAAGCAATTCACTCAGCTTTAGAACAACATTCCAGAAGTTAACTGGGACAGGAGAAACTGAGATTACCCCCACTGGACTTCTAGCACTTACAGTCTTACATTCTGTACTTCACTGTCCCATCCAGCACAGCCATGCAACTATAATGCCCTCTCTCTTTTGGAAGTCATATTTGTAAAAATGTTGACAATCTCAACAGGATCGAAATAAATCACTCTTAAACTGCTAATGCATGCTGGGTTAAATTCTGCCATAATTTTCTGTGTGGATTATATGAGGGTCATTAAAAGCATAAATTGAACAGTTTGGTTTTAAGTGAGTCAACCTTAGCTTTCAGGCAATTTTTGTCTTTGCAGAAAAAGATTGAATAATTTTCCAGTTTTATTTCCTAACATTAATTTTTATTCCTCTGTTTGCATCCATCTCCTTATTCAATGTTGTACCTAAGAAAGAGCTTAACATTTTTTAATTTAGGAGTGTTTAGAGTCAGGCCTGTAGTCATTAACCTATGACTTTCTGCATCTTATCTACCTTTCCAATGTACTGGAATTTTGGTAGGAGTTCTAAGTCAAGTTCACACTCTTCTAGAGCTTCTTGTCGTGACTAGTTATCTCTTCTTGAAGTCCAATGGCTACGTAGGGTCATCTTAAGCAGAACAAGATGTGCCTTGCTTTCTAGACATGATTCTTTAAAACTAACAGCTTTCAGCTGAACTGGTAGTTGCTTCTGAGAACCAAGGCGAGATTTATTCTTTGAGTGGGCAGACAATTTAAGATCAATGTTTAAGGTCAGCCTTTATTAGTGGGTTATCAAGATATTTTATCCCTTGTTGCTGAAAGAAGATGCGTGTCTCAGATTGGTCCCTGGTTAGAGCCTGTACCTAATGAGGAAATAAAACAAGATGACTTGGGAAGAAACCATATTTTTGTGTTCTTCTTTATGCTCTGTTAAAAAATAAATTAAAATAAGTGGTAGATGATGCATATTCCAAATAAGAATTCTCAGCAGTAAGAACATCATTGTCTGCCTTTGGATTTGCAGCTCTGTTTACTGTAGTCAGAAAAAGCCAAACTCAGAGCAGCAAACATACTTAAAGGAGTGATGAGAAGGATAAAATTGAGACAAAGAAAGCTTGGAAGGATTCTCTAACATGGAAATACTAAATTTTTACTGAAAGGTAAAAACATGTAAATTTGGGTTGATGGGAGGAACATAACTACCAGCAAAGTCATAAGCAAACATTACAGGATGCATTTTCAGTAGAACTTTGAGTCAACGTATTAAGAGTTTCCAAAACTAGTTTTTGGGCAGAAAAAAATAGAACTACAGTTTTCAAAGCATTCAGTAACTCCCTAAATGGCCATCATTTCCTGGTGAGTGATTCAAGTTTTGCCTTGGAAACTTGGCTACTAAGTTTGATGCTCGAGGGGTAGCTGAGTTCTTCTGAGAATTATCACTGGTACGTATGATCTGTAGGAGAGCTGAGTCTAACTGCAAAAGAGGTTGTGTCCACCACTTGCTTTGCAAGCTAACTGGAAGATTGCAGGCACTGAGTTGGTGCAGGGCAAATGCCTCTCTTTAACGTCTGAAAAGGTATAGCAGGGGAAGATGTCCCCATATCTGCAGAGGTTTCTCCAGTTCAGTATCAATCATTGAAACTGGGAAAAAGGAGAGGATATGGGAGAAAAGGGAGGTTTGGTTTTTTCTCAAGGACTGCAGCCTTTTATCCCAGTAGCTTTTGTTCAGGTTTGTGCTGCCTTGCCTTAGAACGATTCCTATCCTGGGACAAGTAGTAACAAAGACACAGAGCTGGCTCTGCGTGCTGCAAACAGGCCTTCTGTGCTAGGGGTGCTCTCTGAAGAGGCCTCGGGGCAACTGTAAATTGGGCCTATTATGCTCGCCTTCATCATGCATCCTCATGCTACACCATGAATAAGCATGGCTGCTCTGTAAATCTAGCCCATTGTATCTGGATTACATTTGTTAAAGTAATGCTTGGGTTTTTGTCTGGCTTCATTCATACCAACATCAGAACATTGAGTAAGAACAACAAATCAGAAACAAAAAACACAAACATTTAAAAATATTGCTCCCACAGATTGGAGCCCCAAGTGTGTTTTATATAAACAATTTGAATTGTGGCTGGATTTTTGACCAGATTCTTTCCCCTGAAGGACCTTTTGAAACAAAAACAAACTGAGCAAAACAAGTTTTGGTGGGATGGGCCTGTGCCTTGTTTTCATGCAAGCTGATGACAAAGCTCAGAGCAGGAAGGCAGCAGTGTGCTGGAATCTGGTGTACATTGTGTTCTGCATGTTCCCAGCTGACTTGCCAGGAGTGATCTAGAACTGAAACAAGGCCCCCTTTTTACTAGGACACAGGAAAAGAAGTCATCACTAATCTAAAACAGTTCAGCTGTTTGAAAACAATAGACTTTGTTAATATGATAGCCTGATTGTGCCTTATTCTCATGTGAATGTGCAGCCTATGTTGCCGGGTCAGGAGGGTGAGAGCTTTTGAGAACTGTCCTGTCTCTTGTATGACCCATGAAAGTAGTCTGTATTCTATCACTATACCCTCTATCAGCTTCAGTGTGGGTGTATAACACCACGGAGAAGGTGAGGAAGTGGTTTGCTGCAGCACTTGCCTACCAGGAGAACTGACCAGCCACAGGAATCTGGAATAAGTTATAGCCCACCCGGCTATTTCAGCGTGATTCCACCATCATGCAAAGCCTGCAGAGTTGAGCTGGCACTTGTAAAGGTGCTTATGAAGCTGTTTCCAGTGGGATAGTCCAAGATTATTTTCATGTGAGTGTGTCATGGGATTGCAGGGAAGGAGGCAGGAGGTTTCCACATCCTAGTGATGAAAAAAATGGAAGGTGAGGGCAAAGTTTTGCTTGTAAAAGCTGCTTGAATTTTTTTTAATGGGGTCACTTTCGTTAAATACTCAGATGCAGTTTGTGTAGGTGCTATATCATTGAACAAAGTAAGTCTCCCACGGGGAGCAGAGGTGAAAGTGAAGTTGAGTCCCACTGTGGAGTATTGCACTTAGGTTTCAGGAAGGGATACTGGGTAAAAGTGATACAGATTATTAATGGTATTGCTTGTCAGGCTTTTTATTTAGCCTCAGATTTGAAAGCTACTCCTTTATTTCTAAACCTTCACATTTGCATCCCTTTGATATTAAATACTTGTGAACTAACTAGAGAACAGAGCTGTGAGTTCAGTAGCCAAGAGATCCTTGATTTATTAACATAGAGTTTCACAGGCTTGTATGCATCATCTCCTCCTCCTGCATATAACAAATGCAGCAGTCAAAAGGAAAGTTTGATGATGAAGGGCCCAATACTTCAGGGTGTAGCAGCGGTTATCCACACACCTTGTTTAAAGTCCATAAAAATAATTGCCCAAATAAGACCACTGAATGTGAAAAAAGATGGGAATGTGGATTCTAAGTGACTGCTTAGAATTAGAAGTTTATAGTACAACTTGAAAAGTAAATTGGGTTGAACAGTATAGGGAACTGTATGGCTGTGAACAGACCTTCCTATTTGTTTCATGTCTAAGACAAAAGATAATATATATATAGCTGTGTAGTGAAACAGTAATGAGCAATAGTCATGATGTAAGTACATAAAGCATTTAAGCTGCAATTACCAAGTGCTGCATTGTCTCCTACAGTGTCATTAAGACATTTAAAGGGGAAATTTAAATGACTTCTAAGATGTTCTGTCACCTAGTTATTCTAAACACAGTTGTGGATGTACAATTGCTGTTTAAATAGTTAATACCCTGCTAATGATGCCTTTGTAAATAACTACGAGAAAACTTTTTAATTTAGTTGCATAGGAATTTCAGGATAATATTTGTGGTGCTTATCAGATTCCTGGAGGTTTAAGGACACTGATGTGCCTTCTTTTTGGTGTATGCATATGACTACCGCTTGCAAATTTCTGTGAAATAAATGTTGTATTTTTAGTGTAGTCTTATGCAGGAGGGCATCCAAAAAAAAGCCTGCTTTAATACAGCAGAGTTAGCTGTCTCCTCATTGGAGAAACTACCATGCACAGAACTGGCCAGTTAGGCTGTATCTGCAGTTAGAAGACTTTGAAAATGTAACTGTACTGCAGATGTATGCCAGCAAACCTCCTTGCTGGAAAGGCATCTCATCACAGTAAAGCAGTTCTTAAAGCAGTTTCCCAGATGGAATGAATTGTTCTGGTCAAAAATATAGCAATATTTCTAGCTGAGGACTTTTATCAAACCAGATGATGGTAAGAAATAAATGCATTGATAGCATTTGCTGGTGTAGACTAGATCTTAAACTAAACTGTTGTTCAGAGCAAGGGCCAAATTTCTGTTTCTTTTACTTATGAAACTTTCATTGCCTTCCCAGGAAGCAAGCTATGGACCTTCTACCTGGTGCGCACCCAGGGAAGTCATGATCATTACATGACCATTGTACTATAGCATTAAAGAGCTCAGGCTCGTTTATTTGGTGTGAATACTGGTTTTCATTTGGTATGCATCCTGCCAAACATGGCCTCATGTGATTATTTTTAAGGAGGAGTGCTCTTTTCATATTAGTATTTAGTCCTGTAGGTTCCTAAGATAGCAAAGTGCTAGAAATACGTCAGGCTGCTGGTCTATACTCAGAGCTTAGTCAAGAGAGTGTGGAGAAGCTCCGATGGACTCCGTGGATTTTAGATGAGATCAGAAAAAATAAAAATAAAAGGGACTAAATGGACCCAGCAGTGCCCAATTTCCCTGAAAATGCCTTTTCTGCTACTGAAGAGCAACTCATTAATTTTTTTTTTAACCAGAACATTAGTTTTCATGTGTTATTTCTCAACAGATGAGAGATTTTCCAGGGCTGAAAGGTAGGGAACGGATACCCCATGCAGGCACCACACATGTGCTCTGAGGCATGCAGTGTCGTTGCAGCTGCACAGTGTCCTCCCTCCACCTGTCAGTCAGAGCATGGCAGGGGTCCACCCTGTTTTTCACAGCTATATTTTCTTAATTTCTTCTGAAAACTCTCAGGCATACACTTCACCAATATAATACAGGTAGAGAGATTTAACAGACCTAGCTACAAATATGTTATTATATATTATAGGCAGATTAAATATAAAATGATTGAATAGGCTTTTGTTTTCCAACTAACACATTCATGAACCATGTTCATTCAACACTAAATCCAAATGCTTCCCATGTCATCAGAAATTACTTACAGTGTGAACAAGGAGGTCGGTCCCATGTATCCTCTTTGCCTGTTGGTTGTAGCGATGAGTCCCATAAGTTTCTCCTCTTTGCTTAACCATAGTATTCAGATAAATTGAAATACATGCCTATGTGAATCTATTTGTGAGCGGTGTGCTGTAGTGTTGGAAAAATAAGAGATTAATTAAGATAACAATATCTTCTGTAAACTTGAAAACAAATCATTGTACTTCTAATGTCTGAGATTAAAGGTAAGTTTTTCAAAAATGCATAGTATTCTTCTAAGACATTGCATCTGGAATTAGCTCAACCTGTGAAAACAGTCTTCTCCTTCCAGAAATTAAATTGGTTGATCTCTTTTAAGTACGTGTTCTGTAATGGTCTTTGGCCACTTCTAATATAATTTTTAGGTACAGCTGAATCTAAAGAACTGCAGTTTACTTGGTCATTATATAATTCGTCTAGATTGATCAGTTTAATATCTGATTTTTCAAGACTTCCTCACAATTCTGGAATTTTAGCAATGCAGATATTTTCCTGTTGCCCAAGGCAATAATAGATGTGGTGTGCAAACACTGCTTTAAAGAGGGTGTCTGTCTCCTGATTTACATATTTTAAAAGTATTAAGATCAAAAGTAATGAGAATTTAATCCATATGGCATGTAGAAGATAAATAGGAATATTAATACTGTATCAAATACTAATTAAAGGAAACACCAGTCCTATTTTTAAAATCCTGCATGCAGATGAAAAAGAAGTCATTGCAAAGTTAAGATCCGATTCTTAAAGAAATTAAGAATTAACAGTTTTCATCCACAGATTCTAACTGTGAGACCAAGTTCATATGCTAGGCCAAATTCTAGTTTCGTAGTACTTTGCGGTCTCACTGCAATATGCCTCTCTGTCAAAGCATCTCAGATGACTATAAAACTGAAAACTACCACCAGCTCTACTACAGCTTTTAAGATTCCATTTCCTTATCCAAGAAGCTGAAATAAGTACAGACGGTTTCTAACTTGCCTAAGCAAACGTGCCTGCAACAGTGCTAGGCTCTAAAATAGATCGATTCATGGAACCCTGTTGGGTTTTGATCAGCTCTTGTATACAATTGCAACAGTGGATGAAGAAAATGATGTCATCTGCTTCATAGAAAACTTTAGACAAGAGTGGTCAAGATGAGTCATAATTTTTCATGTCTTTGGGCTAGACTAGATTTCTGTATTACACTGTTATGGTATTTATAGGTGAAAGTACCTTGCTATGTGTGCTCCTGGACAGGTAGCAAGTACTTGAAAAACTGTCTCTGGGTGCACTGGAACTAGAAGCTTTAGTGCAGTGTCAACCTAACACTCCATGCAGACAAGTGAGCCCTAGCAAGACATGTGGGATACATTTAATGCATCATGATCTCTAAGACTGTAGAACTTCAGTTCTCCATTAAGTCTTTGTTAAAAACATTAAAGGGTAGAGGATACACTTTTAGCAGAGGAGAAGTGAGCTTGCAGTGAAGAGTAACCTTTGAAATATGAGAAAAATAAAAAGGGAGAGCTTAAAACAAGTTTTGCTAGTACTGCAGAGTCTTGTAAGTGAGAGAATAAACTGCATCATTTGCTGTAGCAGGCTGAAAAAGACCTGAGAATAACAGAAAGAATGATTTTTCTTTATTTGTGCCTTGAAGGGTATGTATATACCAAAGCTGTCTGAGACACAGCTGAGCCTGCCAGAGTGGAGAGGAGAGTTTAAAATGTATCTTGCTCAGTCTTGTGCACTACTCAAACTCTGATTCTTTCCTGTAGGTCTGTGGTTCCTATGTGCTTCTATAGTAACTACAGCAAGCAGTCATCACTCTACAGCAAATCTTGCTTTCCGCAGGTTGAGAAAACAGGCTGTGATCAGTGGACCATCTTCCACCTTAAGGTAGTAGCGATTCTACTGTAGAAAACAACAGAACGCTCTGAAGATTGAATAAACCTCCACTGTTGCTGCTGTGTTTCCTTCTGCCGGATGGGAGTGGTCAGGACAAAGTTGTTTTGTCAGTGGATCAACAAATCACAATTCTTCTGCAACCTTCCATCCACTTTTAAAGTGCTACTCCATTCTAGAGCAAATGGTGCAACAACACGTCAAGCAGATACCGGTTGTTCCACATATACATGGAGCAAAGTTATCCAGGACCTGCCTTCTCAGTGCAAGATGAAATTTGATGTAAGAGGAAAAATGCAGTCACTAGAGAAAGAATTTGAAGGAGAGTACTATAAAACATTCCCAGCTGCATGTATGTAAACCCAATGTAGCCAATCAGACAGATGATGAGTGGGAATATAGACCCATCTGCTTCTTGTCCTCTTCCAGGAAACATTAGGTAGATGCACTAATTGCACACTGTGCCCTTTCTTTACAGTCAGTCTAAGGATGGTTTCACACAAGTACCAGTGCCAGTCCATCTAGAAGAAGCTGAGCTTTGTCCTGGGTGAGCTGATGCTTTTTCCCCAATCGTCATTTCAAATATCTGGCAAGAGTGCGTTGGCTCTGTGCTTTCTGTGCAGAAACAGCCTCCCTGTGAAGGAAGGATGTGGTTATGCTCACCAAAATTGTTTTGTGGACTGCTGAGTGGCTGCAGGGCCTTGTATTCCAGGCGTGTTTGTTTCTGTTCCCTTTCCTGCAGAATAGCCCAGGTAGTGTTTTTAATAGTTCTGTGTATTTTGTAAAAGACCTTTTAAATATTAAATAGACTTTAATTTTCCAAATGGAAAATTAAAACATAGCAGTATTTCATCAGATCCTTCATCCAGTCTTGAAGCAATTTTGAAACGTTAACTGAAAAAATCTATCTGCCTTGGAGCATTTTTTACATCAAACATTCCATGAAAATATTTTCCTCAAACTCTTTAAATATTTCCAAATATTAAATGAGAAGAGAGATGACTTTTCCAAGTATCGGTGATGGTCTAATGCAGCTAATGTCAAGTTCACATATTTTTTAACAAAAAAAAAAAAAAAAGTAGTGTAAACATCACTGTCAGGGGAGACTGACAGGCATCACTTCTATCACCAGCACAGACGGACATACTGCTGATGCTGATTCACATTCTGATAGAAGTGTCATAGACACCGAATAAACAGAGAGTGTGTGTTAGTAAGTGTTCTGACCTACAGAGACAAGAACCATAGAGAGGCAAATAACTAACACAATGAGTAGCTTTGAAGATAAATATACTGGAGTTATCATTCCTTCCCTCCCCATACCATTCCCTCCTTAGCCCCATCTTGGTTTAGCTTTTGAAATGGTTGCTAGTAGCCATGGAAAAGCCTTCATTGCCCTTTTCAGAGCCGGGGAAGAGCAAGTGGTGGTGATTGGAAGAGGAATAATCATCTTTTCCTTTCAAGACAGGATAATTTCCCAAAGAGGGAAGATTTTTTATTCCTGTAGCATAGTGTCTACAGTACCTGTGGAGGTAAGTTTAGGATGTACTGTTGGCTCTGTATCTATCACATAATAAAACTCAGCTTGGATCAGCATTAAGGTTAGCTTAGTGCTTTCTAGAAACTTACTGGGCAGAAGTTTATTCTGGGAGTTTATGATGGTTCTAGGCCTAAATACTTTCTTTGCATCGTTCCTTGTCTTCTGTAGTTTTTGTCTGGATAACCCTTGTCCTTGTACTCCAGCTAGAGAAGCAAAGTCAAGTACTTCTTAATCTCTGCATATGGGCTTAAAAGATCTCTGCTGCTTTTAGTGGGGTAGTGGGAGACCTGAAGCCCTCATCCCTATCTCTTCCAGGAGAAAAATAAAAAAGCATTCTGGTGGACTTCTGCTTAGAACTGAATCCAAATGAGTAGAGCTGGATTAAGAAGATGTTCATTCTAGAGCACACATTACTTCTCTGGGATGGTGCCTGTCTTTCTTAGGGTTATGATTTCCAATTTGGTTGCAAGATAAAGTCAGCCTCCCAGCAGCTCTAACTCTGTCTGAAGAGGCATCTCTGTGTAATAGAAATTCCTTCTGAAAGCCTGGGTTGTGCAACGCCACATGTTTAGAGGTCTGCATGCTAGGCTCCAGTATTTGCTGCAGATCAGCATCATTGGGACAGCACTGCTGAGCTGAGTCAGCTGGGCAGCCAAGGTAGCAAAGCAGAATCTCAGAGTCAACTCAGATAATACTCAAGAACAAAAACTGATTCAAAGCAGTACTTGACACAACCATCTTGTCCATACTCAACCGGATCTTTTGCAGCAAATGCTATCATTTTATTGACCATTTTTGCACCTTTCCTCAAGCCAGGATGCTCAGTACAGGCACATCTGAATTTTTCTGCCTTTGAGAAGACAAACTTCCTGTGAAGTTTGTGACAACTAGCTGGTAGCCATGTGTGTGATAGGAATATTACTGACCATTCGTAGAAGTCAATGTGTGCCAGCCGTGAGAGTCATTTCACAAATCTCGGAGCATAAAAGAGTTTTTTGAATGTTAAAGTCTAAAGGACCCATGAGGCTCAGGTGCTGTCCTGCTACATCCAGAGGATGCAGCTAGTGTCTGGTACTGGGAGATGTCTTTCCCAGATGTCACATGCTGCCAATTTCCAGACTAGCAGCTCAGAGGAGCATCCTGCAATATCTTTGGACTCCTCATCTTGTGACTTGGCACTGCAAGATGCCACTGCATATGTTTATGTTTATTGATTTGTGGAGGATGAAATGCTTAAGAATGCCAGTTCCCCAGAAACTTCTCTTAACACAAACTTTGACATAAAAAGTAAAGAACAAAGGTGTCTTTCAGGAATGCAAGAAATAATGAGCCTGTGCTTTATTTAGTCCTAGCTAAGGGAAAATACAACTACCATTTTTGGTTTGATTTTACCATATTGCCTTAGTTCCCTTGACCTACTAAATTGGGGACAAAGGCTTTTCTGCCTTTGTTCCCATTTCACAGCAAGATTTCTGCTAAATGAACTTTTTTAGTGAGTTGATTAATCTCATTTCATATCTACTACACTTTTTTGTCTTTCTCTGATATCAGTCATGAACATACCTTTTGAATCCCCCCCCTGTTGATGGACTTCAGCTGAGCTGAACAATCTAGACATCATCTCGCAGGTCATTTTTCAGTGGAGGTGCCAGTTACAGCAGTGTTACTCCCTCCAATGTTCACAGGTCATTCCTGTTACTAACAACACATCTGGGTAAAACATAAAATCATCTTTTATTTTTTTAATCTGAGTTATATATCAGCCCAGCTCAGTTGCATGATCTAGTCAAAATGGGAGGAGGAGAATCGGCAGCAGATGACATAGTCTGCTGAATTTGTCTGAATGTATAAAGATAGTCCTAGTGGGCTGCAGAGATACCCATTTACAAAATGCAAAGGTGCCTCTTCCTAACAGACGGGCTGGTGAGAGCATGGTAATTAACACAAATTTTTAAAAATATGAAGAAGTCATTGAATACATAACTTTTTTGGAACATATAATTTCAAAACTATTCATATACAAAGAAATTAGATCAATGAATACAGTTCTTGAAACAGATTAGAGATGGTAACAAATAAGCAAATTTTAAGACAGCTTAAATGACCTGTAAAATGGCCATTGAGCTGCACTTTAATGATTAGGCAAAGAGCAGTATTTGTCATCTTTGGAGCATCTGAAGTTTGGATCATCCCATCAATAAGGAGTGTAACATTAAGGATTGTGAGAAAAGTTTCCTTTTCACGTGCGAACAGAGGAATTGCAGTGCAATGTTACAACCATAAGGGTCAGGGATGAAAACTGCAAATGTTACCTTAGCTCTAGGTAGCCTGGCTTTCCAGAGCTATGAGGACTCAGTAGAACTGTGGCCACTTCAGTATCTCCAGTAATTTGTTAACCTAGGCAGTTACCTGTGCCTTGAGTTGATCCTGTGAGTAATGCAGCCACCCAAAATGTGCCAAAATTCCTATTATTATTACTATTACTATTACTATATCATAATTTAATTCAGAGCACTTAGATATGAGACACTTTCATTGCTGGATAGATATTCGACCACTTGTGTTCAGCACACTTAAAAATCTGCTCTATAATGTTCCTAGATTTTGCAGGCTTTTTCCTCTCCCACTCCCTCATCCAAGGACTGGTGAACTGCACAGGACCAGGAGTTACAAGTGGAAATCATGTATCTCAGAAAACGAAGGGCTGTAAAGGCATCACCTAAAACTGCTGTAGAACGTAATTGCCCTGGAGCCCTGGGCATGCCTTATCAGCACGAACATGCAGCTTTCTATATACAAAACTTTTAAAGCAACTTTAGCTATTCTGCTGTCCTTCAGAAAGCTGAGCGCATGCCCTCTTTACTGTGGAGCACCCTACAAGGAAAGCATTCCCTGAGCAGACTTCACCAGGGAGAAAAGATGAGGGTGACCCTGTGGATCAGCAATTATAAATACCTAGAAAAGGATCAAAAGCGTTACTGATGCTGCTCCAATCTAGGGGTAAGATGGCAACTGCAGAGAAGCTGCTTCATAGCCATGTATCCTGTCTGTGTATGGAAGGCAGATTTTATTCCTTCCTTCAGTCCTCACAGGCAAATCCCAGTTACTTGGAATTTGTTCAGGAGAAGGGTGAATTTTACCCTGAAGGAATTAGGAAGCATTATAGATATTCAACATATGGGACCATATGTCATTGTATTGTTTCCAAATGTTTCTTTTTGAGCTTTTTCCCTCCATTGCGGACAGCTTATTTCACCACACATTGTCTGGAGAAGAAGGGAGTTTCATATTCCCATTTCTTTCATTAAGCCACTATTAAATCTATATCAATTTCGTAATACTGTTTGTCAACATTATTTCATCCTTTGTTTCAAACATGCACACCATAAGTGTGGTTTGAGGCAAGTACTTTGAATATGTTGTTCAGGCACTGTCGAAGTAAATGGCAGAAATAGAAAATACAAGCAGAGGTGGTCCTAAGCCATCCCTAACCCAAAATACTCCACTTAAGTATAAGGCTCTTCACAATCAAACCAAGCATTTTGCTTGAGCCTTAATAGAGGGGAAGCAGCATTGATGTTTGAATGTAAGTCTGGTTAAACTAAAATTGGAGATGGATGGATTCCGCCTTCTCCTTGCTATGCAGATAAATATCCTCATGTAATGTAACTTGAGCTGCTCTCTATCTCCTTCTTTTGCTGTGATTTTCTACTCCAGCCCTGGAGAAGAGCTCTGGTGTCCAGTGACATCTGTTCTAAATCATGTTTTGGAAAAAATTTAAATACAGAAAACTTGAGGTCAGGCCCAGACAAAGCACTGGGCTAGCTCCCAAGGCCTCTCTGCATCTGGGATTGTTTGATGTCAGGAAGGCCCTCTACAATCAGAGCCATCAGTGATGGTGGCAAAAAGTGAGGCTTCAGATAAGGCTTTCCATGGATTTGTTAAAAGGCATTGTAAGAATTAAAGTCTTTTGCTGAGCTCTCTTATCTATAAAAATCTGTGGCTGGCTGGGTGCTGGCCTCCTTTGAAAAAGAGGGTGTGCTGGGCTGGGGACTGCAGAGGCTTTACCCTGTCCAAACGAGTGGAGATGGGTCTTCTCTGACCTTTAAAGAAGTACTGGGGTAGATGGCTCCAGCCTCAGCCACTCTCACACTCATGATATTTTTCATAATTAGTTTTTATTTGTGTCTAATTCTGACAGTGTCAGGCTGTCTGTCTGCACAGGCCTGCATAATTCCTGGAGCTCTAATTCATCAGAATTGCCATATTTGACTTGATCAAAATTTTGTTGCGCAGTGATACCTTCACATTGGACTAGTTGAAGGCAACATTGCAGAAGCAAGTGCTAAAGGCCACATTTGTAAAGGAGTTGAAGTGCCTGGAGTCTACTGAAATGTGCACAGCTGGCGTAAGCGGACCTTAGATTCACAGGTACATTAGAAAATCGCCCTAGACACAGGATAGCTAACTCGGTCTATAAGCTCACTAGAGCTGCTTTTTGTTTTCTTACTCTAGGGCCTAAGATCTTTTGGCACGGTTCTGGGCATTATTGTTTCCCTAAAACCAATAGCCGTGAAAATCAAGCTTTCTTGGAAAAGCAACTGGGAAGCAGACATATCTTAACTAGAAACCAGTTTTAAAATGTGGAGTTGGCATACATTTTACATTTTTATCGAGTGTGTATTTACCAATTAATCAGCAGCCTGAGCCAGTGCATTTAATGAACTTCGTGTGATTTATGCATAGATTTTATTAATTGTGCCAATAGGGATAAACGCTGGATACAAATAGATGCAGATGTCTCATTTCTTTCTCCTTTAAATAATACTATTTCTTGTCATTAAACTATTTTTAACTACTGTAGATGTTGGAAAGTGATAATCTCTCACTTTCCATACTACTGTCCTTCCAAAGGTAAGGCTCAAAACTTCCACCGACCCATATTTTCACAGGCCTGGGCTACGCCCAAGGCAGACACAGAAGTTCAGAGAAGAAAGCATTTTCTCCTTCTCCCCTTTCTCCCATCAGTGGAATGTACGTTAAATAGTAAGTAGGCCACAGAAACAGAGAGCATGTGAATGACTTGAGATCCTGGTAATTTGAGCAGTCGGAAAAGGGGGCCAGCACCTGGCTTTCAGTCTCTGTTTCAATGAATATTTAAGTACTTTATGCAAAGTGGGACACTTCCGATAAATGAGGCTGAGAGAAACCTACCTAAGAATATTTTCTAGCCCAGTAGTTAGGTTACTCTCCTGAGAAGCATGATGTTTGGGTTTAAGTCCCTGTACCAAATCAGTTAAAGGAAGCGTTTGAAGCTCCATCTTTCACAACCCAAGAACATGGCCTAATCACTGAGTTTTTGGATATCAGGGGTGGCAGCACTACCTCCTCTGTTTTGGGAAGGGAGTCCCCTTGTGACAAAATCAAAATGTTTTGTTTTTTGAGATGCCAGAATGAATTGTTTCAACATCTCTGAAGTTTTTTCATGTTATTTCAGCTGAAACTCTTAGCTAATATGACCTGAATTCACAAAAAAAGTTTCTGCTGCCCTAAAATTCCAGTATTTGTGAAGAAATAATTAAATAAAAAAGAAGCCTGACTAACTTCTAACTCAGGTGCAGTTACATTTGTCTGGTCATGGCACTTCCTGAAGAGGGCCCATTAGTGGCTATGCTTTATAGTTTTTATTGGGATGCTTCTCTTCCACATAGGTGGAAATCCCTCCCCTTTAGAAATAAGGAGGGCTATGATCCTGAGTACCCAGAACTGAAAGCAGATTTAAATGACCCTAGCACAGTATGCTAATGGCCAAGAAGTAGGAACACTTTTCAGAAATCTTTAAGCATTTTCACCCATTAAATGCCATTTGGAGCTTGTACAACTAAATACTAGGCTATTTTAAAAGATAAAATCCGTTATACACACTGGCAAGCCTAGTGAGATCATTGTATTGACTTTGTGCACTACTTTAATAGTTTCTCATGTTCAAATGCCAGTAATCTAGAAAAGACCTTTTTATATGATTAAAAAAAAAAGCATAGGCATTTCTTGTGATGTCATTCACTGTCTTTTTCTCCCATTGAGTATGGACAATAAGCATGTTTTTCTGATGGATACTAAGTTAAATTGCCATAGTTCTGGTTTTACTAGGTGTTAGAAATATGACTGGATGCCATCTTAGTTACACTTGGCAGCAGCAGAGCACCACTTACCCACAGGTTTGCTGTAAGTTCTTTAAAAGGATAAGAAAAGCGCAGTTGCTAGGCAGGGTCACTGGTTGGTCCCTTTGGTTCTACATGAAGTACAAACTTTGCCGCCTCTTCACTGATGCGATACATGACAGAACATGAAACATCTGCTTCTGACTATTTGCAACATCCACAAATAAAACTAGAAAAGGTAATCAGGTGTGCTCACTCAGCTTCTTGGTCCCTTTGAACCCTCTCCTACCATGGTGGTGGTTCATTACAAGGATGGACTCTGATGAGCACAGCCTCCTTTCTGTGAGCCCAGGTTCACAGCCAGTGTTCGGGGACTAAGGTCTTTCTTGAACAGTGGCACAAGCTACTGCTGTTTTTTGTGTAAGAGAGGCAATACATCATGTAGCTGTTCATAATATGATTGACTGCCTCTTCCCCTGTGTGTGTTGAGTTACAGTGACAGTAATGATGTTTAGAATGTCATCATTAGACATCTGAATTTAACACTTCAGCAGAGATGACTGGGAAATTCATCCCGCACAAGGCCAATATTGCAAATTCTCTGTATGTTCAAACTGTTATCCCAGTGCTGGCTGTCTGCAGCGATGGGGGAAAGAGAAAGAAGGGCAAGTGTAATGAGGACATTAGCCCTTTGCTGGCACTGTCAGGTGACACAGGCACCTTCTCATCACAGGCCACACAGTAGCTGTGTAGCCTGCCTGCTCTCATCCTACCCTGCAAGGCTTTATTTTGAAACGTAGTAACTAGAGCCCTCTTTCTCTGAAAAATAAATACACGAAACACGCAAAGCTAAGACTTCATATGCCAAAACAGCTACCTAAGGTGTGTTGTATTTCAGCATAAACTGCCCAGATCAAGTCCTAATAGCAGTGACAACACGCAGAGTGTAAAAAAGCATGATAAGTGTAGTTAACCTCTACTATGTATTTTAGAAATAAAAATAAGGATCTATGGTTCTGTGTAACTAATGTTGCCCTTTTTGTACTATGGATTGTTCTGAACAAAATTATGTCAACATAATGATGAAAGAGCAGTAATTTGTTTTGAGCAAATACATATTATTGGTTGACAGTAATAAAAAGGGATGGATCATTAAATAATAACATATATTTTAAAGAATATTTGTCCTGTCCTACAAGGCCTTACATGATCCATTGTTATGCTGTGTCATAATGCATTGACTTCACGTAGATTGCTGGCATGAGTGAGTATTTGCAGTAAAAACTGAAAATCTTGTTTTGCTCTATGTGGTGTTGTAGACAGTTTTCTTCTAGAAAATTGCATCTTCAGAGAAGAAAAAATGTCTTTGGCACCTCATATTTTTGTGGCTGCTTTTTGAAGTTACAAATAATGCAAAATCACCTAATCAAAAATGAAATGTGTGACGAGAGGGAGATAATTTCCTGCCACTCTACCTTGTGAAAGCAAACAATGAACTGCAACTTACTAACAAGTCATGTTTCTTTGCTTTTTGCTATATTATAATTTAAATATTTTTTCAAAAACTATAATTTTATGGGCCTCTTTGAAGTAATTTATGTGTTTTGTACATTATTTGAAAACATAAATTTTGCTGATTATCTTCAGTTTGCCTCTGTCCACCCACCAGTCTCACATTCATTTAATTCAGACAATGCTGGGCAGCTACATGTGGAATTGATACTTTCCATGAAAGCAAAAGTTAATCTTGTGCTTATTTTATTGAAGAACCTAACATAAGAATTTTTCATCAAAGATTAGCTTAAGTACTCCTACATGTTATTGTGTGTTTGTAGAAGGTGTATGGCACTCGGTGATCTCTGAACTAAAACTGCTTCATGAGTTAATTAAAGTATTGTGTAGATAGAGTGAGTGCTGGACTCACTAAATACACTCACTAAAGATACACTCACTATTGTATGAAGAGAAATGCATATTTCTCTCTGCCCATAGCCTTTTACTTCATAGGGTCTTTTAATAATCGAAATAATTAAGACAGCCCTTTCTAAAGGGAGGAGTTTAAAATTCTATTATACATTTCCATTTTAATCCTATTTCTCTAAACCATATTAACATCAACGTGGTTTTCTGATACTTTCCATTTTTTTCCCGTGTATTCATGTGCTTAGTATTGGGGCTGGCTTCAGAGGAACTAATTCTGGTAGTGAAGGTGTGCATCAATGTTAGCGTTTTCAGGATATGAGCCTTTCTGCTGAGGACAGGATATTGTCATTATTATTATGGCATTACTTCAATAGGAGACTTTGATGAATCTGCTCACAGTGGTAAAACTGATTTTTAGGTTTTGTCTCCATGGGAAAGTTAGTATAGAATAAGCCATAATATAAATTTATGATACAGCGACTCGGCGCATGCCAGTGCTTTGCAAAGCTGCTCAAGCTAGATGTGAATCAGACCCTGGAGGCACAGTATAGCTGGATGAGTACAGTGCTGTGCCTAAGCTAATTAGTCCTACTGAGAAGCAGGATATGTTATGGAAGAGAGTTATGTTAATGTGGCCATACTTCTTGGCTATCTGAAACAGATAGAAATGGCATTCTGTAGCAGTAGGTACACTTGCAATGCACTAGTTTATTCATGTTGTAACTGTGTGGTCCTTTGAAAGTCATTCACACAAGGAATTAGTGCACAGTAACTAATAAGTGTTAATTTACAACTTTGCATGCTCTGCAATACACACAGACTCAAGTACAGAATCAGGACACAAACAGAATTTGATGTTGCTATACCTCAAGCTTTTCTATAGGAATATATTATTCAATTACCAGCTAAGAATCTAGTACAGAGTTGTAAGAAAGGGGTTGAAAAAAAAAAATCAAAGATCTATAGTAGTTAAAAGGTGGAAAACAGTCCAAATCAACTCCCCCAAAAAATTTCTGAAACCACTTAATCTGTATTTTCAAGAGTGACAAGAAATTCCATGTACCTAAACTAAGATACCATGAAGGAACCTGATTTTCCAGAAGGGGTGAGTTGTAATGGTTTAAAATCAACCCTCTAGTGCCTCAGTTTGAAACCTGAAAACACCACTCACTTTGGTAAAGAAGGGTTCATTAAGCTCCAAGGAATAAAATGTCATCAAAGTCACTAGGATTAGTCATGTATTTATGAGAAAAATAAAACATCCAACTAATTCTGTAGCATTTACCAATTTAAAATCAGTGACACTCGAGCACAAAGACTGTGTTCAGAGGGGAATACAATACAGCAATCTGATGTACTAATGCAAGCTGTGCTCTGTCAAGAAAGGGGATTTCAGAACAAAACAACACATTGTCACATAAGCAAGTCACTATAATATTGAAAAGTCAACTCACTTTATTTGTAGGTGTGCACGTATGTGTATGTCTTCCTCTGCTCCCATGAGCTGAAGTCTTTGTCAAAGTTTTCTTTAAATGCTTTAAGGAAGGACTGGATGAAAAGTACACATATTCTATGTGCTTTGCACTCCCCAAAGTCTTATGGCAAGTGGTGTGGCTAGGTATCATGAAATACACAGCCTAAAATTGCTTTATTAGGATTGAGATCCTAGTGTTCAAATTCTTTACAGACCTCCTTCAGTTTTCTTTAAACATCTTTTCTACATTTTCTGAACACACTTTGCTACTACTAGAAGCTCCCACCTATCTTTTCAGGATGAAAGTTAATGAACTACACCTCTGGAAATAATGACCTGTTATTTTTATACATGTCTAGCATTCTACCACAAGAGTCATCGTGTAAGTCATCAATAAAAGGTTTGTGACTTGGATTTGGAAGGAGGAAAAAACCCTAGAGGCTCTTTCACAGCATACAGACATCTTTAGAGCCTGAAGGTTTTTTCTGGTCCTACTTATTTTTCCAACTCTGTCATTGTCTGAATAGTTTGCTCGTGCTTCTTCAGTTTCTCTTTCAAAATACTGCCTCAGAATTTATTAACCTGAGTTTGATTTGTAGATCACTTGTGAACTGTCACCAATTGTCAGGTCTAGAGTTAGGACTCCTGGTAGCCATTAACAACCCCTTAAAGGAATGAATTGCTGTAGCAGGTAGGTCAGCAGCATTCGTTTCCTTTATCCAGCCAAGGTACCTTCTTTACTTCCAACATTTACAAATGTCAGACCAAATTACTGTAGCAACACTGAAAAGAAAATACCTAACTAGTGGCATTTTTGCAGTTTTCAGTCAAGCTTTTGTTAATACTTCCTTTAAAAGTTACTGCTGCCAGCTACCTTGAATTCACAAAAAAACTACTTTCTTAACGAAGAAATCTACTGAGAGTTTCATCTTGGGCTTCTACCATTTATTCTTTGAAATATATGCTGAATCTGCTACACTCAAATTTGAGATACTAGTTGTATCAATATGGACCCATGGTTTCAAGCCTTTAGATATGCAAATTGTGTTTCTGTAACGAACAAAACCTTAGAGACCATGCTGTTGTGGTTCCACAGAGCCTTTATTGCGCCTCATCATTATGCTAAATTAATACAAATTTCCTGTGTGTCCAGAATTCAAAGTCAATCAAGTGGCTTAATCTCTGAAGGTATAGGATAAAAATGCTATTATTACAGTTTGGAAGAAGGTGAGGGATTACCTTTAAAAGCGCCCAGGCTATATGCTAGGACAGCAACTCTGAAACACAGGCCCGTTATGAACCACATCTTATCTGAGTGTGAACTTACAGATTGCCTCCTGCCCTACTTTTGATTGCACAGACTAACTCCCCACATTTGTATGATGCATTTTTGGCAGCTCAGTAGTTGACTCTGCAGAGAAGCAGCATTAGAAAGGTATTTGTGATTTGTTACTGTTCTCTAATGCACTGAATGTTTTGACTTTTTATTTTTAAAAGTTAATCGCAGTGTTTACTTTTTATGTTTGTTTCATCTTTTTCCCCATATGCTTTGCTTTTCTTAGCTAGAATCCACAAGATGAACCAGTGCCAAGTGTCCAGTGGGTTTTCTGAGGCATATTAGCATATGATATGCAGCTTTTGAGGTCCACAATCTGCAGTTTAAAAACTTGTGCATTAGCAGGTCTAAATTTACTTTAGAGAATCTTTCTAAAATTGATCATTCTGTCATGATATTTAGGATTTGTACTTTCAAGTTGCCAAAGCTATTTAATCAGTCAGATTGACTAAATCATCATCCTAATTCTTCTTTGAAGGAATAGCTGTCATCTCATTGTGCAGAAGCAATAATGAGTGGCTCCATTGTTGATGCTGTGTTTATGAGGATTTTTTTTACATCTTTTGTTTCTGAGCAATTTTGAAAATTTCTCATACCTCCAACATGAGATGTGGTTTTTCTTTGGATGGCAGGGAAGGACAAAATAGTCACCTGCAGTTCTTTCTAATCCTATTTTCTTTAACTTCACTAAATAAAAAAACTGCACCAACAGGCTGAGTCCCAACTGTGACATAATGCTGATGGGATGAACTTGCATCATGGCAAGTCTCTGGGTGCACAATGCCTGTGTAGGTGTCCCAGTGTTTCTAATTCAGGACTAGTATCTCAGATGAATATTTACAGAGAAGGGAAAATGGGGCATGTGCAGAAAATTGAAGAATGCCTGACTTTCCTTTGTATTCCTCTTGGCATGGAATTTCTACTTCTGCCTTCTAGAAGTTCAGGCTGATCTGGTGCAGTGCTAACAAAAAGGCAACTGTAGTGCAACCATCCTGCCATAAGCAGTTAAAGTTGACCTTGAAACGATCTTTGCATTGAAGACTCTGATACGCACCTTGTGAGGAGTTACCTCAACCTCAGGTTCAGTTGTCTCTTGGGGATTTGGTGTGCTTGAATTTATTTTATGTGGATTTCTTTCCTGGTCATTTGAATGTTAGTAACCTCACCAAAAAAAAAAAAAAAAAAAGAAGAAAAAAAAAAAAAGGCAGCATTTCCTGTTCAATCCAAGTCTGTTTAGCCTAATTTCCTCTCTAGGCAAAAGCCTAGGGTATAGTACAAAAGTAGGGCAAGCAGAGGTATTTGCCAAGAACATTCTCCAGCCTAGCATGGTTTGTGGCTCAGGGATTTCCTGATCCAGAAGTGATCTCTCTGTATTTAATTGCTCTCAGTAGGTTACTCACCTGTGAAATTCTTCATTCACTTGTATTGACTATATAACATCGCTCAAACAGCAAGAGAGACATCACTTACCTCACATGATAATGTAAGATAGATAGCTGTTCGTTATCACCTGGTGGCTATTGGATTAAGCACGTCTTCTAAAACCAGGAAATATGCTGTGATATGTAGTAATTCCAGCATACCTGAAATGCCCTGGTTTTTATCAGTAACCATCTCTTCTGAGAAGATCACAGGAATTAACCAAAAAGCAGCTTCCACAACTGCCTTGGGTCAAGTTT
The DNA here is from genome assembly GCF_000687285.1 of Phaethon lepturus. Classification (NCBI taxonomy): domain Eukaryota; kingdom Metazoa; phylum Chordata; class Aves; order Phaethontiformes; family Phaethontidae; genus Phaethon; species Phaethon lepturus. The sequence continues at coordinate 194,601 of NW_010512396.1, forward strand.
AAGCAGGGGAAGAAATCTAATCATCAGTTAAGTTTCCTTCATTGTCCAGACGTATCTTCTGCCATTCAGGATGGTTGGACATGATTTTTTTCCCTGCAGTTAAAGTTGTAGCTATGTACATCTTTTGGGCTTTGACTGGTTAGTTGACTAGTTGCGACCCCTCTGGAACCCACTGTTAGATGTTATTACATGCAGGGTGTATGAGGGGTTGTGTACATTCAATGAGTATAGGAAGACATGTCTTCAGGACCGTACTTGTAGAAGCATGCTGCTTGCTGACAGGTTTGAATCTTACCCATGTTAGTCACTGACAGTTTAGTTCTTCTGTATGCTTTGTTTAATCTCTGCCTTTTCCCTCTACGGTTAAATCACTCACAACAGAAACTGAAAGAACTGACAAATACTGGAGGATCAGAATTGTGTTGGAAGGGGGGAAAAAAACAACAAAAGCCAAGATTCTAACTATTTATGGATCTTGTTTCCCAACAAAGTGTATATAAAAGCCATTGTCTCAAGGTTCAGAGACAGCTAAATGATTGATTTCACTTAAAATATTTGTTGTTCTAATTACAGTATCATCTGGGTTGTTGGCAACAAACAGATGCAAAAACAGCCTTTACATACCATCTTGAAAAACTTATGATTTGTTTAGTGTGCTTTATAATCTAAAGCATATGGCTTTGCATACAACTGCAGTATCCAAAACGAAGCCATAAGTAATGAATCACTGGGTGGAAGAAAATGCATTGCTTCTGTTACGAGTGCTTTCAGTGTGAGTATTCAAATGGTTCTGTTTAGGGTTATAAACAAAAGGCTATGCTCACAGTTTTAGCAGTGTGTTACAGATTCTGGGATGCACATGACATCAAAGAGGCTACACTAATTTCCCTAGCAAGTCTATGGCTCTTGGCACTATGAGCACACTCCATCTGAATAAACAGAATTCTAGTTCACCACAGTTGTGTGGGGGATCTGAGGTGATCGTGAAGCTTTTGGGTTTGTTTTATTTAAAATCTTTCTATTGTAGGACTTTTTACCCCTCCAGATTCTGTGTTTTCAGTGAATCTGGTAACTACATTTGGAGCTATAGACTTAGACTACAAAGTACTTGACACTGAAAATACTTAAATCTAACCTATTATTCTCACTTGCCAAATCCAAGTAAGAGCTTTGAGTACACTGGAGTTGCAAGATTTGCTAAGGATTAATCACTCTTTCTAAGCATTAATATATATTTTTTTAAAGTAGTTAATGTCCTTTCCCTTAGCAACATTTATGTGAAGCTCCAGTAAGACATTTTGTGAGAGTTAGTTAGCAAGGGCTGAGGCCTTGTAACTCCTCAAAGGACATCTGATTTATTGTTCTTTCCATGCTTGCTTATCAATAGCAGCATGAAGAGCACTAGCCCCTATAAATATACCTGGACACTCTTCTGTAGAGGAAGGGACTGAGGAAATTTGGTGGCAAAGGTGGTTCCCATCATACTATATCTCATTATATGAAAAGAATGCATGGCCTTATTGAACAGTCGCAGAGCTCTGAAGCTACTGCTAGGTAAACATGGAGAGAATTACAATTCTGGAGAGAATTACAATTGTTAGTAGTGTTAAATATGCCAATATGCCTCCACCCTCCTGATGTTACTAGATTAATCAAATCCTCTGATGCCAGAACTTAGGTTCTACTGCTTCGTCACTAATGGTTGTTTATTCTCTTTCCTTCTCTTCCTTAGTTTCTCAGCATCTGACTTGATTGTTTCTTTTTTGTCTTTTTCCTGTCCATGCCTCTTTCCTGTAGTTTTCTCTTTCCCCTCTCATTAACCTCAGAAGGGAAAAGAAGATATTACAGACATACCTCAGCACTTAAGTCACCAAGTAGTCTTGCTCTTTATTCTCTCCTACCCTATGTTGTTGCCTCTTGGTGTGATTTTGCCTGTACTGAGATTAAAATCTTTCAGAGACAGTATGTTTATCTTCTATCAGCCTCCAGCATTTCTGCATAACTTTATATATATATATATATAAAAAATTAAATTTATAGTATATAGCATAGACCTGATATCTTCATTATTCCCAAATAAAGCTACAGATTATTCTACAGTACTTGTTCCGTGAAGCCTAGTAGACCTGCTCTCCTGTCCTTGCTTCTGATGCATTTATGATTGGTAGCATTTCAAAGGCAGCGTACAAATACCCCATGATGTGGGCCTGGTATCTCTTAATGTGTGCTCATACTAAAGTCCCACTGACCACAGCTTAGTGCAGGGATGTGCAATATAGTTCTTGTTAATGGGCTTGAGTAGGGCAGGCAGCCAGACACAGCAGGAGCTCAGTGGGGGCTGACTGCCTGACTCTTCACTCTGCTTCTCAAGCAAGTTTTTAATTTTACTCCCGTTTTGCACTTATGTGAGATGCAAATTTGTGCAAATGGTGGAGAATCATGGGAATGAGAAAGGGAGGAAAACATGTTTGTGAAAATGGCCAAAGAGCATTATGTGCCCTTTGTAAATGTCTCTTTTTTTATAATAAAGCTGAAATAATTAAAATCATAAAGCCTAGTTCATTTACAGCATTTTTTACTGCATAAGTAACTTTCAGTCACTCCCATTTAACACTGATATGAGTGGGACTAGAATCAGTAGCCCCTTGAGTGCTCTGCTTGAACAGACTTCCATGGCACACAAGAAAATGTAGCTATTCCTTGAAATGAACATGCTGCACATAATTATCCATTTAGCATCCAGTCCAGGAGGAGGATGTATATTATCATTGTCTGTGAGGTCATTTCTGCATTTGCCTAAGACTTCAAGAGAAAAAGTGAAGTTAACTTACTGCCTTGAAAAATGATTCGGAACTGGAAAAGCTTGAAAACATCAAAATACATCTAAATTATCAAAGGAGAACAAAGACAAGTTTTTCCACAAAAGTCTTCTCCCTAGGCTATAACAATGCTTTACATAGGCATGATCAATATATCCAGGCTTGAGAACCACAGTCTTTTGGAATAAATTAGACTGGCAGGAAAAGAAACAAACAAAGAACAAATTAACATGATTTTAAACATTGCTTAAATTTTCATGAATGTAGACCTTGAGATGTTATGATGAGATCCCATGAGTCTGTGCTAATATTTGCTTATAATTAAGGGTTGCACTTTCATGTTTCATCTGATATTATAGATTGGAAATCAGCCACATACTTACTATTTTTCTTGGTCATACTGATTTATCTACTTTATTTGCTTACTCTGTTAATAATATATATGATCTCCTAAATGGGCCTATTACCTTTCCTTTAGCAGGCTACACCTTCTCATACTCTAAATCTCCCTGTCTGAATAACTGGAGAAGGACTATCCTTCCTGTGATACTAGGTTTGTGCTCACCTATAACAGAAAAAGAGACAAGACTAACCACTTCCAAATCTGCTTTGGGTAAATGGCTTCAGAAGGAAAATGAGAGTATTCAGCTCCACCCATCAATATGTGTTGTAGTGGATGGAGTCCCTTCAGCAAGGGAATCGGCGACACAGCCTGCTTTGTGGCACTGTCACATTGGCAAAGATCCCTTCTGTGCATTCCTTGCTAAAAGCAAGATGTCATCCGGAGTTTAGAGCCCCCTCTGTGCTGCACCAACTTAAAACAATCTGACTTGCATCAGTGGATTTTACAAGTTCTAAATGCAGTTGTAGCTGCCTCATCACCATTTTCTCTGCAAAATTCTCCATGTAGGAAAAATTAGAAATGTTTGGCGAGGTTTTACCAGCATCGGTTTTTGAAGCAAGCGTTCATGAACAGTTTATGAAGACTCTAGCTTCATTTCAGAGAGCAAAATCTGATGATTTTCAGTTCTTCTGAAGAATGTGCCCAGTGCCTGGTCCCCAAAGTTTTCAATACCAAGATAAGCAGAACAAACAGGACATCTAAGATGAGACCTTCACTGAACATCAAGGGAAGTCATCTGCTTCATCAGAAGTCATTAGAAAAGTACATTTTTGCAGGTACTGTTTTGAACGTGTTGGTCAGGGCCCAAATCCTAGACGCAAAAGTCCTTGTGTCAGTGCTAAAGAGTATTTTGAAGTCTTTAGTTAAATCTTACTGTTTGGCAGTTTATGCATTTCTGAAAGAGTCCTTTGCAGCTTATGGAAAGGATGGATTTTTAAACACAAAAATCATCTAAATAAGATATGGCATAAGAAATGTGCTAATCATCTCCAAGCCAAGAGATGTCATAAAAAGCATCAGTATGATAGATGTGATGGCAAATTGAAGAAAAATATTTCCATTTCAGCCATCAGAAAGCAAAGAAGAATAATCACATGGAAATTCAGAGATGAAAGTATATCCCAGAAATCAAAATATCAAAACAAAATCTTCTGCAGATTAAAACTCGTGATAAAAAAATCACACTAGAGAAATTAATTCATATTAAGCTAGAAGTGATCTATGTCATATCTTGAATAGTTTTTAACTTTAGCTTGAGTCAAAACATACCTTTTCTAAAAGCTTCCAGTCTCAACCTGAGCTTCCATCCTACTGCTATTTTTTTTTTTTTTTCCTCCTGACTTGATTGCTTTCACTATGTACTGTATTTCTGGTCTGGAATTTTCTTCCACTTAGACCATTAGGCAGTTCAGACAGTTTCTGAAAGTGAAAAAACCTCTGCCTTCTCTACAGGGGTTTAGACTTGCTTCAGATCACCTCTTAACCTCCTTTTGAAAAAAATGAATGGAACAGTCATCGTCTTTCTCACCATATAGCAGGTTTTCCAGATTTCAGATTGTTCTTGTTCTCAAAACATTTTGCAGTTTACAGCACCCACTTTAAAATAATTCTGCATTCAATGATAAAACTGTTTTCCTGTTTCTATAAAGTAGTTCTCTGTTTTGCACCCAGTCTACTTCATATTCAGCTGAATATCCGTGATGATTCCCAAGTCTCTCCTGGAGACAATGCTTTCCAATTATGCAATTACCAGGTCTTAAAAATGTAACTGGAAGGTTTGACTTTGCATTTAGTGGAAAACACATGTATCTCTCATCTGTCTGAGGACTGCAAGGTCCTGGTCTATTGGCTTGGGCTCTTAGGTATCAGAGAAATAAAATGGATAACCGATAGTGGTAATAGAAGAGTAAAGAGAAATGCCATTGGTTTGTTTACTTATAAATACTTTATACTCCAACAGATTTACCCATTTGCTAGTTTCTAATTCCCTTCACTGTAAGCCACATCAGTTTTGTGGTAGCTTTAGGGAAGCATGAGCCTGCGTACCCATGTGTTTCGAGTGAGGAAAGGAGGAGGATGCCCAGAACCTCAGCTACCCTACACTTGCTAGACCAGCTGACATAGTGCACTTGGCAGAAGTCATTTTGCCTACTCTGTGTTATTTCTGCACTGCAGTAAAGAATTTGCCAATAAAGAAATTGTAACCTAAGGAATTTCTGCACTTACTTAGAGTTACAAAGGAAGGGTTTTCTTCCAGACAGAAGAGGGGCACATCTCTTACTTAAAAAATGTTGCTAAAGGGCAACCTGAAGGAAGTGCATGTGCTCACTCTCTCATCTGGTCTATAAATTTGTAGGAAACTCAGGAGCCTGGACATGCCAGAGACACTTGGCACAATTTGGGTGCAGTGTAGACAGTACCCTCTTAATTATACTGGTGCTGCTGCTATCGCTATTAAAATAAGTGAATTTTTTCTTCTTGGTGGCTTTAAGTTTGTCATCAAAGCAAAATATTTTAGAACAGCATTTAAAATGCCTATTCAACTGCTGAGTGTTGAGCACATGTTAATACCGTTTTCTCCAGATATGGTAGTTTATGATAAATGTTACCAGATTTTGTGCTGTTCGTGTAGTATGCTACTAAACACAAAGACAAATGGGCCCACTGAAAGGGTATTTCCTTTGGAGGACACAAGCTGCAGACCACCCATAGAATACACAGAAATAATTAAGTTTCAGGATAAAAAGCTAGAGCAAAATATTAGTGTCTTAGAATCCTAAGGAATAAAAGACATTTTTAAAACAAAGACTCTACGTATAGGTGTTTTCAAAAAATAACATGAAGGCCACAACAGCTTTTGGGGAAAAGAAAAAAGAATACCCCATCATATTATCATACTGTTTGAAAAATTATAAATATTGCTGTGCTGCATTTTCATTTCTGGCAAGCTGCAGAGAGGTGTGTGAAATTATGCAGAACTGTGAGGACCTGAGTCTTTATTCATACCAGCCTCTTGCTGGAATAAAAAAATTATTTGTGGAGAGGTATTTGAGAACTACATGGCTGTAAAAAGGATTTCATATGGCCTTGCGACTGAAAACATTGCTTGCAAAAATTGCAGACCCTGCTGTACTGAGACAGAAAGCTCGAAGTAACTTCAAGTTATTTTCTTATATAAAAGTTATTCAAGTAAATTCAAGTAACTTTCAGAGCAGACAGAGAGAGAGTAGAATGTGATTATGGTAGGTCCTCCACAAAACTTCCAGACACTTCAGAGAGAACAAAATCGCACCTATGTCCTACCTAAATATTAGAGACAAAAACTTTCCAAAGACAAAAGTATTGCTTGGGCACTCAGTTTCCCCAGAAGTATTTTCTGGAACAGCTTCTGGCTATATACAATACAGGTAGGTAGCAAAGGTTCAGGCTCAGCCATCACAATCTCTTTAGCAAAAAGATAAAGGTTTGCTGAACTTGAAAGTATAAAGCATTGAAGCTTTGGGTATTAAAGTAGCAAGCAGCATGAGCATATGATTTAAAAGTAATTTTGTATTACTGGAGAAATGTAACCTTTCTCCATAAAATTGTTTTTGAATTTTAGACCCAGCTCTGCAGTCAGTTCCCTGGTGGCTATTTAACCCACCGTACCTCCCAGGTGTCGTGAGGGAACATGACGGTCAGCACGCAACAAGTGCTCCCCTCCCACACAGACATTGCAGTCCCACACTGAGAGGAAACTAGGATCTTTCCAATCTTACTGTTGAGAGGGAGAAAGGCAGTGAAAGAGAGAAGGTCTCCCAGAGCAGTCAGTCATTTGGCTGAAAAGGGTGAAGTTCAACCACCTCCTCTACCTCACTCGGTAATTGCACAAAAGTACAATAGTTGCAAACTGTAAACCTGGGTGTATAATAAAGCACCTTCATAATGTTACCTGCTCCTTAAGGCCAGATCTTACAAATGGATTTGTGAGATTAGAGCGCTGCATCTGCACAAGCCATATTGACTTCAGTTTTGAAGTGTGTAAAGGAACTTGTGTGCTACTTGATCTTTGGGCTGGTATTTTGTATTGGAGCAAGTTTCCTGTGCAGTATGGAATGCAAATGTGGTAAAATGTATACTTCTCTTCCAGTGCCACCAAAACCTGGTTTTATTCATACTGTCACTAAAATAATTTTTAACGTGGAGATACCAGAAAAGTCAAAGGCATTGGGAGAATTATTTGAAAAGTAAATGACCTTTCCTTTCTCCCCACAGTGTCTTTTAGCAACCTAGTGATTCTGATTTATCCTGAAAATAGTTGCCCTGGTAATCTAGAGGATGTGCCACAGAAAACGCCTGTTAAAATAGAGTACAGCATAGCATAACGTCTTTTTTCCTTAACACACACCAAAAAAAAAAGGAATAAAAAGGCTGTTAGTTCTTTTCAGAATCCACCCCTTCTGAAATATTTCCTTCATCTTTAAACTCTGCTTTCCAGATGACTTTAAGCAACTGTTACTTTACAGCACATCACAAATTATATTAAGAAAGTGTAATTCCAAATGGGTCCGATTACTTTGATTAAACAGAGCGCCATGTCAAGAAGGTAGTCTTTTTATATAATAAAAATGATGATAATAGACTAAGTCTCATCAGTCAAAAGGCTTTATTACTGTCTACTGTAGAAAAACGGTTTTGCTGCTGCTGAATGATATATCCCTAGCTAGTCACAATATACCTCATTTCCTGCCTAGATAAGAAAAGATACTAAGATAAAGTGTGAAAGGAATAAGGAGCTGTGTGATATAGATATATGGGAGAATAAAAAATGTTATAAAAGTAAAAATTAAGTTCTGCTTAAAAACTTGTGTTTGAACTAAGTTTCAAAAGAGAAAACAAAGATGCCCAAGTTTCTATGTGCTTACGTTGAATAGGACAGACTTGCTAATAAATCCAGGACCAAATAGGACAGAAGAAAAGACTGTTTACAGACTAAAATACACTAAGACATTCACAGCACCTGGCACAGCTTAAAACTAAATTGTGTTATCTTACTGTAGGTTCAGAAAACTGTCTCGAACAGAAGCTGAGAACACCTCGTCGACGATGTCAGCAGCCCAAAATGCTGAATAGCCCTGAGGACAACATGTACTATAACCAGTTAAATGTGAGTTCAAAGTGGCAATAAAGCTGTTTTACTGGCTTTGTTTCCAGTTAATAATTCTGTTATTAATACCTGTTTCAGCCCCTCCAGCCCCACCCCCACGTTCTTCTGCTCTCGTCTTGAACATGTGCTTATGCTCTTTATCTGTTGCTTTCATGTCAGGATGTCTGCCTTCACGGTGAATAATTGATGTGGTTTATCAAAGACGAGCAAGATGCATGCTTCATCAGGCTCACTTGAGCCCTTTGATCAAAAAAATTATGCTGTGACTTCTGATATTATCAGCATCTGCTTGCATTCAACACAAAATCACTTTGAATTAAAAATTAACGACTTGCTGCTTTGCTTTGACTGTGTGTTCTTGGCCCTCTCCACAGGGAACTCTAGAATATCAAGGGAGCAAGAGGAAGCCAAGAAAACTTGGGTAAATATCTATCTTCTTAGTTCTAAGCAACTGTAAACAGAAGAAGTCCTTTGTGATATTACAGAATATGCAAAACTTTCTAGAGAGGTTTCTAAAAATAAACAATTAACATATTTCTGTGCATTGACATTGGACATTTTCTGAAGAAGCAAATGTAAAACTTGCATGTACTGCTTGCTGTCTGCAGACAGTAGAACTAATTCTTACAAAATATGCTCCCCAGCTCTCTAAGTACTATTACTACAAAAAAAGGGCTTTCTTCATGTTTTTAAGTGTATTTAGCACTAGTGAAAGGTGCCAGATGAAGGGTGTTGAAACTGAAGTTCTCTGACCTAGAACACAGACAGAAGCCCTGCCAGCTTTGCAGCAGCACGCTCAAAATGGGCTTCAGCCCCCCTTAGGGAGTACATTTTAAGAACTGCCAGAGAGGCCACTGAGCCCAAAAGAGAGTTGCTCTTTCTCCATTGAACTAAGTCAGTTCTCATTGTCACATGAGCGGTTATCACCTGGTGATAGGTAGAAATCACTGAAAACAAAACCCAGGCTGGCTACTTACAATTACTGATATATTTCATTGACTGATCACATGGACCAGAGAGAACTGATGGATGCTTGGTCTTGCAAATGCATCTAACTCCAAAAATATACAAGCATTTTCTGTATTATTTCCTCTGTTTTTAATTAATCTTATGAATATAACTGTATGAATAGGAGGACTTTGGGTCAACGTTAAAGCCCAAAATTTTGCAAGACTGTGCAAGATTTGGTTTATTTTATCTCCCTCCCCTAGTTTAAAAAAGTCTGTGTTCCTCTTCATGGAATGGAAACACTAACATAGGACTGCAATGCTCATCATACATCACAGGAAAATGAAAGCCCCTTGATGTCAATAGGGCTTTCCCCAAAAATTGGTGGTGTGGTCTTTGGCTCGTATTCACAGCAAACCATCAGCTGAAATATGTTATCAAAATCATGCCCTACTCATGGAACATACACAGACAAAAAAGCCACATTGCTCAGATGAAATGCCTATTTGATGCAAATAGTTAGTCTATCATTCTGTACACCCAAACTATATTGCATCTCACTGATCCCCAGAACCATTCAGAGTATAATCATTAAAAAGTAATAGCAAAGTAAAAGTATGTATAAAAGCTATATCTTTCTTATCAAATCATCCTGTCTTTTTTTTCCCCTTTCTTGTATTAGCACTCTTCATGTTCACATCCATGGAGAAGTTTCTATTTCTGAAGATATTGACAGAATTAATTTTTTAACTTAATAAATGTTGTTTGTTTTCTTTCAAGCCAAATTAAAGTGCTGGATGGAGAGGATGAGTATTATAAATCACTGTCAGCTGTTGAATCTATCCCTGAAGATGACAGCTTTCTCAGTTCCCCATCTCCTCCTTCTTCAAGAGGTGTGTCTTTTGCTCAAAGCTGAACCTCACTTACTCTATTGACTAATACTGGTTAAGAGTATTTTCATGCTGGTAATCTCTTCCAATTAACTTTGCGCTTGTGTGTTTATATAATATATTAAAAAATACAATTTCAGCTAGTAACTTTCTTTTACTAATTTAGACCTGGTTTTGCAGCCGTAAATTGTCCCACTTAGCTGTATTTCTATAAACAATTCCAGTAAAGGGGTGCAGCACTACCTGGATGTGCTGATGTTGGTAACGGACACATTTCTTTAGCAGCAAGGTTAGTTTATAAAATTTCTGACCCCTTCTTCCTGCTCCCCCCCAGCTGCTGTTCCCACCCTGTGCCATCCCTTCTGTTGAGCTGGCACAACTGCTGGTAGAGCTGTGTGAAAAATAAGATCAAGGAACTGAACTGGATTAAAAGAACTCTGTACTAAAAATTTTCATTTGGAGTCATAGTGAAAAAGTTTTGTATTTCATTAGACTGGTATTAAACATTATGCTTTTTAAATTTCTGTGCTGTGTGTGGCTTTTAACACTACAAAATGTACAAAGTAAAATCATCTAAATAATGATTGTGTCTCAACTTACCTTGTAAATATGTTTCTTATAAAGAATTAGTTTACCATAAGTTTAACTTGAAGAATTATTTCAAATATAAGACGCAAAACAGTTTTAAAGCTAACATTTCACACACTGCTTCATGTAGTCCTTGTGAGTGAAACCATCATTAAGACTAGTTACTCTTGTTATCCATGCAAGTATTTAATTTCTTTCTTAACCTGTATCTCTGGGCTCTAGTGATTCCTACATTTCCACAGCCCTCTTGTATGTAGCAGGGAAAAAAATATCACCTGAAAATTTTTCTACTTGCTTTTCACTTTCTTTCTAAATTCTTAATGAAACAATATGTAACTTTCTATGGAATGCTGAGATGCTTTGCTGGTAACCATTTCCCTGACAGAAACTATTTCATCTTGCTCTATACTTTCTGTTTCTGAGCCACAGTTTTTATCTGTGATAATTATTTGTTTCTTTTCCATACAAGCTCTTGTCAAGAACTTCTAGAAATAAAACGTTCACATGTACCGCCTTACAAATTTGCTCAAAATTATTATTTTTTTAATAAACCACGCTGATTAAATCTGACCATGTATTATATAGACCTAATTATGATCCTTGTTTTTGTCTCCCTTCCAATGGTTTTACCCTGATCTGTGCTAACAAACGTTCTTCCTTGTGGAGGTGCAGTTCACACCTGTTACTTAAGATACAGAATTTCTTACTATTAGGGTTCACTGGCACTATCTTTTTGACCACAGGACAAGGACAGGTGGCATGAGAAATGAGACCCACGTGCAGTCAAGGCATCCATAAGGCAGAATAGAGTTTGAAAGGAGAAAAGGTAATGAAATAGATATTTTAGCAAAAAATCTTTGTGTCTCCTAATAAGCACAGAAATTAAGTCAGACAGGGCACATGAGGATGAGGGAAGGAATCAGCTCTTCCAGGAAGAACAATCCTTCACTCATTCTTCACCTAAAATGTGACAGAAGGTTGAAACTAAAAGTTAAAATCCTGCCAGATTGAAGTCCTTCAGTTCCCTCATTTTCCTCTGCTGTACATCTGTGTAGATGTACTTTAAAGGCACTTTAGAGCCTTTAAAATTTAGGGACTCCTTAAATAGCAGAGAATTGGTGAGTAGCTGCAGATGAATTAATAATATTCAAAAATGCAGTGCAAATAGGAATGGCAACTGATATGAATCCATGTGTGCACATCGGTTTCTTTACATTTTATCAAAATGTAACAAGAATGAGTATTTGTTTTGAAACCTCATCAAAAATAACGTATAACTTTTCCTACACAATATATAAATTCTCCATTAATTTGTAACATATCTGGATAGAAAATATGTTAGAAAATAGAAAAATTATTTTAACAGAGTCAAATGACTTACTCTATTCTTATATTGGCAGAGATCACATGGAGTTCTAGCAATATCAATGCTTTGTGGTTCCATCCTTCCTTTCTGACAACTATTTGGGAAAACAGTTTTATTGTTACTGCAATTCACATCATTATTATGTGTAGTTAGAGTTTATCAATTGTTTTTAGTTAAATGGTAGTGAGGTTACCTGTTAGGTATTATGTCACCTGTCTAAAAACCAACAGTTTACCTTACACTGAGTAACACGTTACTCTGATTCATAAAGAAGGGAGAGTGAAAAATAATACATAATTCAGTGAAGCACTTAAACTAAAGCCTAAGTCCCACTGAAATCAATGCAATTTCAGCACGTGATTAAGTGCTTTGCTGAATGGGGGCCCGAGTTAACAAGAGCAGCTTCAGAACATTAAACAGTAAAGCACAAGCAAAATGCAAACACTCCCTAAGTACACTCCTTAGGTTTCTTCTTTTTTCTTCTTCCCAATTGTTAAGCTTGTATCAATCACAGACATCTGAAATGGACTTCAAAGAGATTTTAAGCAGTTGTTAATTGCATAGAAAGGGTAAAAAAATTCCTTGTTATATGCAGTGCCACTATCTACATCTGCTATACTTTTTCAAATTGGTTTAATGTCGCTAATATTTTTATACACTGAAAAGCTGCTGTTGAGTAGTGTGTTTTCATTCTTGCTACTTCTTGGCTAAAAACTGTGCACAAAGCCAGTCTGTGGATTTTATCATTTCATAACTTATCCCCCTTTCCTCATTTGTTTTTGATCAATTCACTTTACCCTCTCCAGATAACCTCTGTGAGGTGTCCTTCTCTTATCCTCATTTTAGAGCACATATATGCCTTTAGATTATTAAAGAACATATCCTCAACTTGCTGTAGAGCCATGCAGTCGCATCAAAACTGGCCAAAGAGTTGGTTGTTCCCACATTGATGGATGGTGTGTTTGAGTTGGTTGATTTGTGGGTGAAAAGGCATACAGGAGACACGCCAGTGTGATGGTCATGGTCAGGGGGAGCATATCAATGTGAATTGCTTAGATTTTCTCATTTGATTTTGATTGAAGCATTGTTCTGATTTGTTTCCTTTCACGTATATTATCCTGAAATATTAATGTATTTTCCTTAATAGTTCATAACATATCCTGCTCTTAATATTTTATAAAAGTAAAGGGTTTAAATCCTGTTAGGAAGAAGAAAATTTCTTCGACAGTGTGTAATATATTAAACAGTTTTCAGCAGATGGGAGAGAAAAGGGTGAAGCTCAAGAAGGGATTTTAATAGATTTCTTCTGTAGACCTTAATAGCACTAGAAACCGGTTCTTGCCGAGGACAATTTCTGCCTTTCAGTTATGGCAGCTTAAAAACTTCTCTCTGTGCCAACAAAAATCGGGCAGGGAGCTTTTGGAGATTAGCCCCTTTCATTTGGTAATTTTAAACGTGCTTCTCACTTAAACATTTACATCACTTCAGTAACATAAAGGGACCTTAGAATAGGAGTAAATTGCAGCCATCTTAAATTTGCCCCCGCTGTGACCTCCCTCACCCCACACACTGTAAGAGTGGTGGAAAGGGCTTTTGTGTGCTGAAGGTCTTTTAAATGGCCCCTATCATGCCATCCAAGGAGTTGTTGTTACTTAGAAGCTTATAAAATATGGCTGTAGATAATGTAAAGATAAAGACTTTGCTAAGTCCAGTTTGACCAAAAGTTGATCTTCCTTTCGGTGGTAACAATCCAAACCAAGCTTTAGTGGTAGGTACAGAAGGTAACCCACACTGGACAATTACAGTGTCATCTTCCTGGAAGGAAAGTTTCTTCCTAGTAGGAGGTAACTACTGATTATCTTATGTCATTTAGCATAGTTGCTAATATAAGCATAACACTGATATACTCATATATTTCTATGATATTTTTCTGTATTTTATGTAACTGTGAATGTTTATATTTCCAAGCAATTGTCTCGTGGTGTTTTAATTCCACTAAGTTCCTGACTTCTGGTACACCGTGGTATTAAATGCTATACACCGCACGCATGTGCACACAAACACAAAGTGGATTTATTGTTTCAGTTTTAAACAAAAGGGATGTATTTAAACATGGTCCTTTTTAATTGAGTTGGAGACCTTCTGACTTGTGCTGTCAGAGGGTAAAAGGGAGCTACCAATTTACTTTCTTTATATTACTTTTTTATATACCCCTGGTTGCACCCTATAAAAATTTGTAAGGAATCTCCTAGTGTTGCTTTTTTCTATATTTAGATCCCTTCAACTATTGCTATACTTTATTTAAAGATAATATTGACTGCTTAATGTCCAACCTTCATTGTCATAACCAACATCCATTATTGTGAAGGAATATTTTTATTTATATCTCTCTCCTCATGAAAAACAGGTATGGTTTTAACTATTGAAGATATTGAAAATTAAAGATAAATAAGAAATTAAAGATATGTAGTGTCTTTAGGTCTATTTTTATTTGATATTGAATTCAATAAACAGTAGGAAAACAGGATGAGTTTCATACATTTCATTATGCGATTGTCTCTGACAGTGCAAGACATGTGCCCAAAGCCTGCAGTTTTAATACACAATGGTCCTCTTTTCAGTATCCATTGATCTTTGCTTGATTTCATGCATATGAGGACAGATGATCAAATCTCACGTTTTAGAACTCAGATCCATCACTGTAAGTAGAGTTTCTTCACAAGTTTATTCTTTAGTGAAAATTAGGAAATGCATAATTTGAGGAAAAGTTATATGATTTCATGGAGAGGGAGTCAGAAGGTAGTTTTGTGGTAGAAGCAGATGGTTGGAGGTCAAGATGTCTGGGTGGTACTACTAGCTATTTTACACCAAATTTGAATTGATCTAAAATGGGATTTAAGTCACAATTTTAAAATTTCACCTTTTTAAGAAAAAGTAATTTTATAATTGAATATTTTTTCTCTCCTTTTGTAAGGAGAGAATAAAAAAGCAAGGGGTAGTGCTTTTTTATTGTAAAATAGTTAGCAATGAGATAAATAACTGAAGTCTTATATACTATAAGAGAAATACTCTTATTTCTCATTGCCTTTTTTTTTTTTCCCAAAATGGAAGGAGAATTTTGAGAGACAGCCAAGCTCTGGCATTTTTAAATGCCTTCTGGTTAACCAGGTACATATAGTCCATACAATTAAAAATAATAAAGCCATATGGCACAAAAGTATCATCCTATAAGAAACAGGTAAGTACTTTTAGTAACAATATATGCAGAAGACATGGCATGTAATAAACTTATCCATCCTACTTTTAACTCTGACAACAAAATAGGAGAAATATGTCAGTTTTGTTTTTAACACTAGAAATACGCTCTGTTGATGTGCTGTTTCTTTGAGACTGGTCACCCTGGGAGGAGTTGTAGCAGAATGCTTAGTTAACAGAAAATGTTTCTGCTTGACAAGAAAGTAGGACTCCCAGACTGACAAAAGTAACACAGGATGGTATGAAAATCAAAGGCCGGTGAGCCATCCTCTGCGCCAGAGCTAAAGGTTACAGAACTCAGTGAGAGGCTTTGTGTCTCCTTCATGCTGGGCAATGGAACTGCTAGGGGAGGAAGCCAACAATTCATAGTAATAGCACACTGTGTCTTTAAACACAGGCTGATGCCCTAACTCATCTTAATGGATTTCTCAGGAATTATTGGAAATAATTTTATTACATGTATAAATCCAGTATCAGTCAGAACAGCTAATATATAGATTGTGTTATCAGGGAAGTGTTTATTGTAGTACTCGTGCTGTGATGCTAAAGGACATAGGAGCAGATAAGTGAAAAACACATCTTGGAGTAATGCTTCCAGAAACCAGATTACATACTATTGATCAGGCCAGTAATAGATTAAATTCCTTGCTTTTGTTTGGCAGGCCTATTTTTTTTAAATTAAATTGCAGAGAGATTCTATTTTTCAATAATTTAAATAGTATTTTATAAAATAGTTGGCAAATGGAGACAGCAAGTAGGTTGATCAACACATTTGCATTTTTCTGCAAAAGACCAAGTCCCAGTTGCTGACGCATTACCAGTGAAAAGTAGGCTTGAAAGTCTCATCTTGATCTCTCAGTGAAAGCAGTATCACCACAACAAAGAATGGATGCTGTCCATTGGCCTGGACTACAGTGCTGGGAAGGAGGGAGGGAGGGAAGGAGGGAGAGGCGCCTGTCAGGGCTGTTTCTGAAAATTGTTTGCTACTGATCATGGCAAGTCTCTGATGAAGACCTATCTAAAGACCAGGACAGGGGTAGCAGGGTCTTGTGGTTCTGGTGGAAGTGATCCTCAGAAAGCTGGGTGCTGGAGTATGGCATTGCTGTGTAGCCGGGAAATGATGATATGGAGCTGCTACATTGGGGCCCTTAGCAAAGGGAGAGGAACACAGAGGAGGTACTTCCATGAAATTGTATGACATCATTTATTCAGTGGGTTTGGTTCTTGCTGCTGCTCCGTCTTATAAGCAACAAATAAAGACAGTTAATACAATGGGAGAGATGATGTAAAGTCTTCTATGACAGAGAGGCTCTTACTGAGATCACAAAATCTTTGAAACAGAAATTTTTTGTTTTGTAATTTCTGTCACCCCAGGAATGAGCACTCCTCATTGCTATTGCAAGAAAAATAATCAAAAATAATCTAAGATCCCCAAATTCCCATACATGTTTCTAAGACTGCTGAATGCTGTGTATGAAACAAGAGAAGCAGCTCAGGCCATCAATCCGTACAGCTGAAACTTGGGACAAGACAATATATTAACTACACTGTTCCTAGTTTGCCTTTATGTCTCAAGATGAAAGTAAGCTGTAAAAGAAGAAAAGTATGAATATAACCACTGTTCTTCATGTTCTTCTTCTGTAGGATTAGTGTGATGGAAGTTTACATCCAAATTCAAAGATAAGTGCTGTACTTAATGCAGACTTAGACTTAATTTATTTGATTAAGCTGATCTGTTAGAAATGAAGTTTTGAAAGAAAAACAAAATGGGAGGCTTCATAAAATTGTGTCTTTTGATAACTTACATTACAGTCTCCAGCATTTTTAACTCAGCGCAGATTTGCAGCTGAATTCCAATTGGAAATTGGTATTGATTGATTATGTTGCTCATTTAACATTCCAGCATGCTGCAACAATAATGCAACAGACTGTGATAAAATGGGATGTGATCTAACAGGACATGACCGATGGGATGAGAGCAAAACATTGTGTCTGCTGGTAGTGCTGTGCAGTAGTTCAGACTGGCATCTTATGTGCTTTGATTGTTCATTTCATTTTACTGTCATCCTACTGAGTTGAACATTTTGAAAGACACAGCGTTTTTCCATCTGTAAGTCATGGAAAGACAGATGGATATGGAGAAACTCCACCTACAGTGCCTTGACTGAATGCCATTGCCCACTTAGTGGTAGAGAAGTCCCTTCTGGAAAATTAGAATGTCCTTAAATATATTGTGAAAGGCTCTTTAATATAGGAACTTACTGATATTTGTAGTTCTTTTTTTAATGAGTACAAGTAAAACAAACTGGTTCTTATCAACAGAGCTGCTATATTATAAACATCGCTTCCGTTACACTGAAGTTAATCCCAGTCCTGTTACAAGAAACTCATCCTTATTAAAGTAACATTAAGAGCTTCTTTTTATTGATCTGCTCCTTTCACTTAATGATAGGAACTTACTGATGTTTTAATAATAACCTTGCAAGCTTTATCTCATTTTACTTCAATGTGTGTTACAGAACGATGCTATGGAAACTAACTTAGCATAAACATTTTGCAGATGTCTTTAAAGGTTAGGGAAAAAAAGATTTAGTTGCACTGCATGTTAACAAAGATGGCTGAAAAACTACAAGATAAAAGAGAGCCTCGAGTATGAACATCAAAGAATTGTTAATGACAAGAAATACCATTAGGGTTAGCATCCCTTTTGTTTCAGCCCCCTCACACCTGCAGTGTGTTGCAGATTCTGTCTTTGTTGGCACATCTGAATTACTTCCATTAGCATTTATAGAAAAGTGGCTGCAAAACAACAGAAACGTAGCCCTGGTTTTCTCTGTTGCTCCGATAAGTCAGATAGTAGGTTCTCCGTGGGTTTCCTTCAAGGTACAGTATCTTATTGTAAAGGAGACTATAGACCCAGGATTCCGTTGATTGCAAATGAGCTAGGGTGAAAGGAGAGGGGAGCTTTTGTTACTGCTAGAGAACTAATATAAGCAACTACAAGAAGCACACATAAGAAGCTCAGACATTAGCAATAGCAAAATCAGAGCGTGAAATTCAGATTAGCCCTCCACAGGCTGTGAGAGGGAGGGGGTATTGGAAGACTTGGCATGGCTAAAGGTGTAACCTGTTTCATTTGGCCCCTGAAAATTTTTAACAGATGGTGGGACCAGCTGTCTTTTTCAGCCATTTAATAAACTCTTCGGTGGTAACAGTTTGGAAAGTGGGGGGTTTTGAGTTTTAGGCCAGAGGAAAAAATAAAGAAATCTGTCCCAATTGTCTTTGCCAAATAGCGAAGTCTGGAAACATTATGAAAAGTTAAAGTGAAAAATCTAATTGATGATATTGTCCTGATTATGCATTTCAACAGAAGAGGAAAAAAAGAACTGTCTGTGCCCAAGTGGACCAGTGCATGAAAAAAAATGCCTATTATGTTGTTATCTTTATCTGTCATTTTAATTTCAGCTCTTGCAAAGGAGGCACATAATGAGAATTTTTAAATGAGCTGCAGAATGAGAAACTGTCTTACTTTTTGAGACATGATACTATGTCAAAGTAAGAGGCAGAGTGATCTCTTATGTTAAAAACAAACCCAAAAATATGTCTTGGATGAGATCAAGTTTACATGGCCTGCCCAGGTGAATACAGCAACCAATGAACTTATCCTGACTTGCATAATACAGTGTTATAAAATTACAATAAACTGCCATTTTAAAAACATCAACATTCAGACTCTAATAAAAACCTTAGTGATATGTGGGATTTTGTTTATTATGAGAGTTTATGAAAAAATACACTGCAACTCTATTTCTTCAGTTAAATTAATTTTTTTTTTAAATTAACATTTCCAACACAACACTTAAATGGCAACTCTCAATTATATGAGATGTTTTATTTAAAAAGCATGTCTAGTGTCTTTGAACAGAACAGTTCTTTTTGCACATTTACATGCTACCCAGCTGAGCAGCCAACCCTTCCATTTGACAAGGGCTTTGTTCTGCCTACAGGCCTATTATAAGCCCTAGATTGTTTGCCCTTAATAAATTGCAACAATAAGACAGAAACCTCTTTCAAGTTAAGAGAAATAAAACATGTTGCCTACATAGCAAAGCATATGAAGTTTAATAATGACAACAGAAACATATCTACTAAATCTCATTTGCTTTGCTCCCAGATCACTGCGGTTAAGATAGCACAGAAAGGTTCGCATCTTTCCATGCATCGAACAAAAGATTAAAGAAAACAACAGTGGGACAAAACAACTCTAGCTGCAGAATTTTTTTTTCTTAGCAATATAAGGTCATACTGGATGCTGTGTAAAGAGACTAGTGGGAGCTAAACCGGAAAGAAATGTGAACATGATGAAATGTAGGGCAGAAAAATGTTTTCAACTGAAACAAAACATGATTTCATATTAGTAAGAGGAAGAAAAAAGAGTGTAAATTATTCAAATTGAAGAATTTCTACTACTCTCCAGCATGTTGATGTGTGTCTGCTTGTGTGTGCCTTTCAGGCCCTTCCCTGAATAACAAAGCCCTACCAATTTTGCTTTTATAGCAGCTAATGGACATTCTTCTGTGGCTCAAGTGTTGGTTGGGAACTTGTGATCTTAAACAAAATTCTTTAAGCCCTGTTTATGAGGCCCCATTTGTAACATTCAGCTGTCAGCCGTGTTGTGTTTGCTAGAGATTGTTAGAAACGGCTACCTTTGTTGAACTTAGATCTGCATATTTTTTCACTTAAGCTGGAAATTCCCAATGATTCTTAGAGTACATCTGCAAATTATGAAGAAAACAGAAGGTAAAGTGCAAAAGGGACAACACTGCCTGTGCAACAGTAAAATTCAAGGTGGTGAGCATGCCTGTCGTTAAACTACTAGGTATAAGTAATTTGAAAGAGCTTTCTCTGTTAGAAACTTGCTAGTAACTGAGTACAGCATTTTCAGAAAGTCCAGTCACTGTTTCATTTATAGTTTACAGTTTTTAAATTCTTTTTTTTTTTAATTTGCAGATGGAAGTCCTGAGGATATAAGTATTTCTTTGCTTTGATAATAAGAGAAATACACTTAGTACTTGGAAATGTTGCTGACAAGCTAAAAGTACAGCGATATAAACTTTCAAAGGAAATGTAGTGCTTATGACAGGTATTGATTTGACTGGGTTAAAGGATACTTTTCTTTCTTTTAAGGTATTTTTGAGCTATGTTCAATACTCAAGGACTGTTAGGGATTTTCTTGGGAATCATCAGTATTTCAGATACCCCTAACTTTTCTTCTGCTTAGCCACAACTGTTACCCTGCTCTCACAGGAAGGGGGAACTGAAGATCAAGGTGGTCATCGTTTTTCTCTCTCCTGTCTTTTGTGTCAAAAAGAATTAGAGGCGGATTCTTCATTGTCTCAGCCACAGTACAGTGACAAGGTGCCAGCTTCACTGCTTCTTCCAACTGCTGCACAGAACCAAACGGAGAGGAGGTAATTTGTTATTTCTGAGAGAGAAAAGCCTTCCTGTTTTACCCTGCAGCTTCCTACAGCGCTAATCTCTGTTGTATCCAATTTCTGGGTGACACTTGGAAGAAAAATTTTACAGGATGGACATGAAGAGAGGAGTATTAATGATCTTTGATGAAAAGAAAAATTAATGGACCTGGGAACAACTGGAGTTAGAAAACGATGATGAGGGAGACATAGAAGAAAAGAGAGGAAGGTACTTGAGAGAGGGGAAAAAAAAAAGACATGAAACATTAGGTTTCATGGAAGAGGCAACCTTTAGTAAATCATGATTATCCTCATCATGTACTATAATACAGCATTAAATTTTCTTTCAGAGCATCTTAAGATGCACATAACACCTATGGTAGAAAACCACTTTGAGATGCTTTGGAAGCTTCTCAAGAAGGCAAGTGGTATAGTTATGGTGACTCCAAGTAAGTTTTTTTAGAATACAAAATTACAAATGGACTAGTAATTGGAATTCCAAAACCAAAGACAAATAAAATGTATCAGGTATAAAATTCCTAGCTTTTCTACAATAGGAAATTGCCATGATATTGAAATCGGTATCTTGGGATCTGGTTCCCCTTTCAAAAATTACAAACAATCTTCACTTTTTGATGGTTCAAAGTAAAACATCTTTTTTTCTCAGCCTGCAGTACTGCAAGGAATCAGGTTTTTAAACCATTAAACCCATTATCTTTTATAAATCTATTATAAGATTTGGAAAGAATCTTTCCTGTCATAAGGTCACAAAAAATACCAGCACAAGAATAGGAAAAAAATATTCTGGGATTATTAATTTTCAAAAATAGTAATTGTTCAGTATGCTAGAAATTTAGTTGGAACTTCAGAAAGATAGCCTACTGGGTAGGTGATAAAAACCATAGGTAGGTGATAAATAGTATATTTAATTAGCAAATACTTCTCCAAACAAACCTCCATAAATATGCTATTAGATGGCTTGATTTAAATAGTTTTGCTGTGATTTATCCTTCATAGTTATAACCATATTGTAGCAAAATTAGTTGTATTCCTTCATCTGAGGATGATTGTTTTCTTCTGTATGAATGATACAATCTAAAAAAAATTATTTTCCCTTTACTTTTCTAGAGTTCATTATGTTGCCAGAAATTACTTGCTTTTTCAGTCAAAGTGCACAGAGATGGATATCTCTGAATATCTCTAACATACATGTATGTTTTCACCTTCAAATTGAGCTGATCAAGAGATACCAGAAAAATACCAAGAGATCAAAATGTATCACTTAATTTTTTCCAGCTCAATCCTGTAAAAACCGAGGCGTCACTCAAATATCTAAATATAGATGCTATTATTTTCTCCATACGTAAAGATCTCAGATGTTTACAGCCCATTTACAATTAAATACATAATCTGCCCACTCAGCCAGACTAAATCTGGGTACTTTCATTAATATCGCACTGATTTTGTTTTTGACAAAATAATTAATCAGTATCTGGAAAATCATGTTTAACAATAGCTCACATGCACTCTCAGAGGCAGGATTACAAGCTTGTTCTCAATATCCTATGAGTCTTCATTTAGTTCTTTTTATATCAATGTATAGCTCTAAATAACAACAACAAAACCTGGATTGAAATTTAGGACATGCAGGAAAGCTGCTGAACAAAGGTTAGATAGAAATGATTTTCTGCATCCTCTGAATTGTTCTGAATGGCCAAGAATGAAAAGAACCCCAAACTTTTATTCCTCTTCTGAACTCTCCAGACTTCCATGATGTGAGCATGCCAGTTACCTCATAAATAATAATGTTAGAGGGAACCAGCCGAACATGGATCAACAAGGAGGTGGTAAGGGAAAAAACTGTGTCCCAAAACTCAGCTGATACAGCAATACGGTTGTGTGTTGGTGCCTCATGTATTTGCAGAGCATCAGATTCTTGATAGCCAGGAAACAGAGTGATGGCCACGAAGCTATTCACTTTTTCAAATCAAAACCTGAAATTTTTGTTACATACAGTGCTGCCATAACTCAGCTGTTCTGCAACCAGCGGTAGGTGCTGGAGATAACCATGTGTCATAGATCTACACTGACTGTGTTTGATCATACGTGGTGGTAGAAGGATTCTCTGAAAAAGGTTGGTGGAACACTGACCGAGGTGAGAAGAAAGCCAGCATAGAGAGAGGGTCTCCCTGAGGTGGAGGAAAATTAGTTCTTCTGACTGCTCCCATGTGTGAGATCAAGGAAATATAGATGGTAGCGTTAACTGAATTCCCAAAGTCGTGTCAGTAGCAAAACTTGCAGGTCTTTCTGCAGGGTGGGTTGTCACCACGGAGAGTGGTTATTTTGATGATTGGTAAGTGAAACTAGAGCCTTGGACAGAATCCTGTAATGAAGAGTTTGATAAAATAGAGAAGGGATGGGCTGTAAAATTTAGCAAGTATCTAGTTATTTCTGCTCAGTATATTCAGTGTTTGAGTTATAGAGGCACATTTGGCAGTTCAGTACAGCCCACCTAATACGTATTTTGTCATTGTAAAGCAAAGCTGTTAGGCTCTGGTTTTTTACTTATCACATGCTCTAATGACTGTCCACCAGGAAGAGTAGAAATACATGTGTTGTGGGCATGTTGGCTTATTGCTCTGCGTGCGTAGGCTGCATGCTTGTCTCCTAACTGCCACCACACAGTCTCATTGCTGCCTGCCCGAGGTTGTCTGGGCTTTACTCCTCGGCTGTCTTTCCCACAGAAAGATCAATATCTGCTCATCATTCAAAGTTGCTGAGAGAGTGTACAAGTGTGAGAAGAGACTGACATGAAATCAGGGGGTGGGAGGGTTGTAGAAAAGAGTTTGGATTTTGTAAGGGGAATGAGGTGGACGATCTTACGATATTGTCCCAAGTTGTGTGCCTCTGCTCTTCAATAGGGCTGTTCAGCCCAGCTCCCAGCTCTTCAGTAGGGTTAATATGTGACATAGGACAAGGCATGTGGTCTCCCTGTGTTTTATTTAGTAAGAAAGGAATAACATACCGATTCCTTATAGAGGAGTTGTGAAGATAAATGCTTTAAAGACTATGTGCTCATACTGACTAAAGCTCCTTCCGGTACACTTACTGCACAATTTCACCTTCTTTTTACTCAGGGCTGTCCCAAGATTTTGCTTGTTGATCCAGTTCCCATATTCTCCTCCAAATCCATAACTGCACTTCTGTTACTCAGAAAAATATCCTGAATATGCCCCACACGCCTGGGTGCTATTCTCCTTCCTTACATACCCTGTCACTGGCAAACTTGGCAAGTTTACAAAAAGATGAAGGAAAGTGAAGTGTGAAAAATAACTGCACTACTGGCTGGTGGCAGGGAAGAACAGGGAAGTGGAGACATAAAGTTTTCACCCCTTATCTAGGTTGAAAATATATATATGGGTTGAGTGTCAGAGAAGGGTGTATATGCCTGTGTAGGAGACTTCTGGGTGAAATGTTATTTTAGACAAAGAGAACACCCCGCAGAGATGAAAACAGCTACAATCAATCACTCAGAGCAGAGTGAACTGCTCCATTCATCTTGGTATTCTCATTACCAGTGACCCCAGCATCAGTGTGTGTGAGTCCACATTCATTCTTAGGTTCTCCAGACAGTCTCAGCGCTAATGCAGTGCCTGCTCAGAGGTTACCTTTTCAGCCTCTCCACCTAGAGGGTTAGCCTTTTGCTTCTGACCACTCCCAGAATGCTGGCTTGCACAGGAAAAGGAGATCAAACATATCAACCCTATAACACACAGAAACAGGAGCTCAGATCCCGGTCAATCAAGGGACTGCAGGAACGTCAGCAGAGATGAAGTTCTGCTGTAACGTTAACAAGAAAGTCCCAGTCTCCAGGCTACTCCCTCCCGGTTCCAGACATCTGACCAGTAGTGTTAGTTCAGAGTCTGTGTAGCTCTGTTTCCTGTTTCCTACATCCCTCCTCTGCTGCTTTCCAGTTTTTGATGCTTTGAGCACTGCAAATAGTGTATAAATGATAGTGGAGCATCATATGCCAAAGGAAAGAACAAAGCTGACTAGATTGTGCTGTTTGTAAGTATGTCTAAGAAAACACTGATCAGCTGGGCCTTGTCTGACTGGTAGAACAACAGTAAACGGAGGAAGTGATTAGTTTTGTAGATACTGCGATCAAAATCCCTGTGAGGGCTATAAAATAGAGCGCAGCAACTGAATTGATGACCAATGAGGCATATGGTATCTAAATTAACAGAGAGCATAGGATCTCCCAGGAGGAGGTCATGAGGGTATCAGAAAGCTGAGGCAGAAAGTTCCTTTTGTCTCTTCCTACATTCAATTCGTGAGATAAGAGGATGCTATACTAATATGGAAAACTAGATAAAACTGGAAATGTAATGCTTTCTCTTGAGTCTTTGCTGTAGATTTTAATGGATAAGTCTATGCACATTGCTAGAACTACCTCTAACCTCACTGTGTACATTTCTTAAACTTGATTTAAAAGAGGTTTTGATTATTCTCTTATAAACACTGTTTTACTTCTAGAATGCAAATGATCTTATCCTTAATTTACAGCTAAGTAAATGAGAACAGGCACGAGAAACTCATAAATCAACTGATAACTATATCTCATTAAAGAGAATCATTGGCACTATAGAGCAGCTTCTTTCTGAATCACTCTGTGTGCCAAGTACACTTAGCATGTGTAGCAATGGAAGTGAAAAAAAGCAGCAAATCATGAACCCAGTTCAGTTTTTATGGGCATCTATTCCACTGACTTCTGTAAGAATTGTGACAGAAAAAGAACGTTATTTTTCAACCCCATACTCTAGTGCATCGATAAAGATGACAGCATTTTGTAAAGTTAGTCTGATGACACTGATGAAATTGTATGACTTTGCACTTGTTTTTTCTCCAGACTTTCTTATTTTAAGATGAAAAATTTGAAAAATGGTTCTTTGTGGCTTAGTGTGGCCTCCTGAGAAGCAGTCAGTGGTTATCAATCACAGATTTCTCCTGAATCCACTTACTTTGGTTTAGAAGTGGCTCGTGTGATAGAGCTGTATTATTTGGGCATTGGAGTCTCAGCACTGCAGCATCATCATCTCTCTCTCATTCCCCAGCATAAGGAATAGGTAATTTAGACTAAGAATACATTTCCATTTTACTGCATTATCTGTCCTTCACCATGGACCACTCTCTCTTTCGTATATAATATGTGATTCTCTCAGATCAATTCTAGTAGAATATGGGGGCTTCCAGGACATAGTAGGAAAAATTGGGATGTGAGATTTACTGAGGGAGAGAAGCCAAAAAGTGTACCCATTTGAAGGTCATTTCTTTTTGCCCTCCATCTCAGAGGTTCCAGAAGTGTGAGAAAAATGATGCTGTTCATTAGACTGGAGCAGGGCAGGAGCCATGGCCGTGCTGACATCCTTGTCTTTGAGGGGAATATACTTTCTCCTCTTCTTGTCCTGGGTTCTCAAACAGCTGGTCAAGCTGTTTGGCCCTGAGCAATAGGGGCTGATTGAAGAGTGATTTATTCCCAGATTAGGATTGTTTGCTTTGGTTTGGCATGGCTGGCCAGCCAGCAGGAGGCACATGCCTCGGCCAGTCCTCCCTGGTCGTTGCTGCTTCACACTGGGGTTCTGAGGTTTGAGCTGAGCTGGAGGAATTTGTTTAAGTGTTCTGTGAGGAGCCGTCTGGTAATCTGTGTGCAGGACTGAGGCCAGGAGCTCCACTTTCCAAGCCTGGAGCAGTTGTGTGTATGACCACGTTTGCTCCCTTTGTAAAGAAGGGGAAGGAAACTGACTCTACCGCATAAGAATATGGTGAGAATGACTTCACACTTCTATAGCTCTGTGAGGATGGAAAGCATAATACAAGGATTGTATACATTTGAAATAATTTTATTGATGGTATTTTTGTTTTCAGAACTGGAAAGGGGCAAATTTATATTTGAATAGTTCACATAATTTATGTGTTTACCTATTTATGTATTATTCTGCATCACTTAAGGCATCAAGGTATGAAGTTACACAGAAACATACCATGCACTGCATTCATAGAAAGATTTTTCTGTCAGTCTGTGAGGGCAATGTTTTTAAGTCTTCATGTTCAGTTAAGGAGAGATGAGTAATTTCAAAATTGTAATTTAAGTTTTACCCAATCTTCCTTGGGATCCTGTGGTGGCAGCCAAGATGACTGGTGGGTTTGGGTTTTTTAAAATCCTCTCTTGATTTAGAAATTTGGCTTTTCTAGGTCCCTCTCAAAAACTCTCCCCACGTTTGGGGGCACTTACTTATTGTTGTAGTTGAGAGGCATAAGAAGCATTGACTGCCTTTCACTAATATGTATGTATTACTGAAACAAGCTACCTTAAAAGCATTATACATAGAGGGTCTGTAGAGGGGTCATCAGATTATCTCCCTTGGTGTGAAGACAGTATCTCTTACCCAACACACCTTCAATGCCATAGTCATGTCCCGTATTTGTGTCCCTGTATTGACTATCACAATCCCACTATTGGGCTTTTTCCTCCCATTTTTTTTTTCCCCAGCAAAGGTGGAGACTTATTGAAGACTATGTATAGAGCACTTGCATTTTGTAAGAAAGATTATGGATTTTTTTAATACATTCTTGCTTAGTCCTTGAAGAATGGGTTATTTCAAAAGTGATTCTTGAAATGTTGAAAAATATTGCCATTGGAAAATACTTAATCTTTTCTCTACCAAAATGTTCTAAAATTGCAACACAAGTTCATTAAGTAACAGGTGTATTTTTACAGTGTTGGATTAATCCATTCAGCCAAATCGATAGCAATGTGGCAGCCATATGATCAACCAGTATTTATGTGTAGTTTGAACAATGATCTTTCTGTCTAAACTTTGTGCTGTTTCCAGTTTTAACACACTATAGACAGAGACAGCTGTTTAATTTGTCAATAAATATACTAAATAACTACAATTAATTACCATGAGACCTAGTTTTTAGATAATATACTCTCTGTAGTTAAAAGGAGGCAAATAACAGTTTAATTACCTTTTCATTCCATACTGAATAATTACAATGCAAGGAAACTGTATCTGTACTCATAAAATAAAAGGTTCCCATCCATTCTTCCCCAAAAAAATGCATTCCACCAAAAATACACACGCTTTTTTTACCTAATGTTTCTCAAAATTAGAGGACAAGCAGGATCCCTTTCAGCTGCTCACCAGAGTCTTGGCTTGCTTTCCATTTTACAGAGGTCCATTTCTAGCTATTAAAGTGGTGAAGAAAATGCAGCCGTGTATGTCAGAGGCAGAAAGACATTTCCAGAGAGTTTGAAACGATCGTTTTGAACTGAAAGGTGTCCCAGGCATTCCAAGTGGAGCCAAGAATAACACTTTCAATATTGATATAGTTAAGAGTCTGACTCCTTTTTAAAGTATGGAAGCAAGGGGAGGAAGTATATCCAAAATGTTCACCAATGTTCCCTAAGGCAGGAGGAGGAGTCACAAAGGGCCAGCCAAGGAAAGAGCAGAAGATGAATACATGAAGATACTGATCTTCATATATTAACAACAGGCAGTAAAACTGTAGTGAGGCATAAAATTTGTTCTACTTTTCTTAAAGGGCAGTTCAGCTTTCAGAAGCTTGGGAAATTCTCTATTAATCTTTGTGAAATCCACACCTAGACTGGGAAATGTTGAGGCAAGCCTTTAAATCCTAAGTATGCCTTTGCATGTGCCGATCTAGGTCTAGGGGTTTGTGTTTTTCCTTTATGCACAGAAAACTGCAGGAGATGCCATAGCAGTTTTTAATCATTCTTTTATTTTCATCTACTGACATTCAAATTAAACTCTGTTAGAACTTAGAAGATATAATTGTGTTAAAACCATTTGTTGGTAATCTGAAGCCAATAAACAAACCATATACACTAGCATTTTAAAAATACGAACTAGTGACTCCTCTTATTATGCCAGTCATGTTGCCCACCATAAAAATGTGAATATGCTGAAGTAAATAATAATATTAATGGCACATAACTCAGAACTGTTGGCAGTGTACCCACGTATGCTTGGAGCTATATACATACCTTCTGGTTACATTTACCTTCTGGTGAAACTTCTAACTGCTGTGGATAGATGGTTTCTTTTAGTAAGGCTTTAAACCAGACAGAGTGAGGGATGGTGTGAAGACACTGCTTTTTGGAGAAAGCTTATTTAAAGCCTGTTCAGGTTTAAAGCTTGACACACTCTCATGGAGAACTTGACTGAGAGGCTCGGCTGAACGTTAATGCAGCTGTTCACTTAAAAACGCACTTGTTTCTGATTCTTTGTCACAACTGCTGAGGAACGGTATTTCGTTTAAGGCAGCCCCAGATCCCCAAACTGGGGGCAGGCAGGTGACCAAATCCCATCCAGGCTCACAAGGTCAGCCATGGCTGTGCTGGGGGAGCTGAGGGATGGGGGGATGACAGGAAGGACTGGGGGGTTCATGTCAGGGGACCGCAAAGGTCTTGGGAGGGACTGGGGGTGTCATGAGAGGACCTAGGAGGAGTTCATGGGAGACTGTGGCAGTGTGAACCGTCACTGGGACAGGCTCTGGGGTAGGCTCCGGGATGGGGTGCTTGGGGCCCAGGAAGCAGAGGCACGGGGGAGAGCATGGAGAGGACCGCAGGCACCCGGGCAGCTGTTATTCCCCATTATTTTTTTCTCTGCTGCCTGCATTCAGACCAGGGTCCAAACAGCCGTGCATGGTGGGACAGTCACCCTGGGATACCCGAATTTGCAAAGTCTTGATTTTGAAAACATCTGCCTCTGAAGATGGTGATGGTGACTCCTGTTTACATCCGCTGTCTTTAAATCACCGGTACCGTCCAGCCCAGC
>NW_010512397.1:0-7414 GCF_000687285.1 Phaethon lepturus
CGTGAGCAAGGGCCGCCCGCGGGGCTTCCGGGGGAGGAGAGAGCCGAGCCGAGCGTCGGGCGTTTCACCGGTGTTTAGACCTGAGCTTGGGGCATCGCGTTGCTGCTGGGCCCGGGATGGAGCTGGGGCGGCTGGAGTACCTGCAGGCCCTCGTCACCGAGTTCCAGGTGACAGACAGCCCAGGTAAGCCCCGGGCACAGCTGCTCGCTAATACTCTGTGTTGAGCAAGTTTCCTGATGCGTATGATGCTTCTCTGTTGCAGAGGCCAAGGAGCAGGTACTGGCGAACCTGGCCAACTTCGCCTACGATCCCAAAAACTACGAGTACCTCCGGCAACTTCAGGTCCTGGATCTGTTCCTGGATACGCTCACCGAAGACAACGAGACCCTTGTGGAGTTTGCAATTGGTAAGGACTGTACCTAACACCCTGGTAAGGGGCTGATGGGCCAGGGGATGCCAGGCCTGACGCTTCGCTTTGGTGGTTAATCTCACCCCCAAGAGGCAAAGAGCAGCTGTGCTGCAAGAGCAGACCCACACTGTGCTGATAAGGCCTCGTCTAGTGGAGAATGAGTGGAATGGGGCGAGAGGTAGGAGGTAGGCATCTCCCTTTCATCCTAATATAGCTGCTGTGCTTAAGAAGATGCTTTCCAGATTTCCCCCTGCCCCAGACTGCAAGTAAACACTAGCTGAATGACTTTCTAATGAAATGTCTTCTATAGAGAAGCAGACATTAATACATAAATTTTGCTATGTATAACCTACAGGTCCAATGTTATTCTGCTATTGACAACTAGTCTTCTAAAATACTTATTTGAAATGTTTTAGTAAGCCCTCTAAGGAACTGCCTTACGGTGATTTATAATGGTCTGAACATAAGCTAAGGGGCCAGCTCCTAACTGTGAGTGATTCCATGAGATGATAATGTATTTGATTTTTAAGGTTTGTGGCTGAGTTATACCAGGATATAGCTGTATCTTAAAGTTTCAAGTTCAAACATTCTGTGCCTCTTGGCTAGTACTGTTAGCTCCATTCTCTGTTTTAATAAAACACCTGCAATAAACTTGGCTTGTAGCCTCTGTTAGGGTTAAGGGATACAGGAATCCTTCTATCTGTGGAAGAGGTTACGTCCAGCAGTACAGTGCCCTCTAATGACATAGAGGAGGAGGAATGTTTTGGTGGAAAATCTGTGGAAAGAATGAAGAAAACATTGCCCAGGAAGCAGTTAAGAATTTTCCATCCAAATCTCACAGAAAATCTGGATGCTTATTTCTGTATTAGAAAACAGGGATCAGCAGTGCATTTGAATCTTAGTATGAAAAAGATGAAGGTGTGGAGAGAACAGTTCATGTTGCATGTGTTGGACACTTTCTTTTGCTGTTTCAGGTGGTCTTTGTAACCTCTGCCTGGATAAAACTAACAAAGACTACATCTTGGAGGCAAGTGGGGTAGAGCCCATAATCAACTGCCTCTCCAGCTCCAATGAGGAAACGGTCATGTCAGCAGTCACGACGCTGATGTACCTGACAACGCCCCAGTCACGCCAGCAGACCACGGCTCTCCCTGTGGTGGAGTGCATGCTTCGCTTCTCTCTCTCAGCCAGCAGAAGGCTCAGCAATCTGGCAACTGTCTTCCTGGAGGATTACTGCACACCTCTGCAAGTGGAAGAGGCCAGGAACCTAAGCAAACACACAGCAGTGGGGATTCCTCTCCCCAAGGACTGAAGCTGTCAGAACAGCAAGGGGGTGTTGAGAGGGACACCTCCCTCCGTTTTCCCAGGCCTCCACTTTCTGCTCAGCAGGTCAAGAGTGTGTCAAGAACAACATCAGAGAGGGAAATGGGTCATACCAGCACTGGATTTTAGTTAATAAAGAGGACAGCACAGCATTACCATGTCAGTCAGCTAAAACTGCAGGCAAATATTTAAAATAAAACAGGTCACGGCTGTTGGAGAACAGGTTGCCAAGTGCAGCCCAGGACCCAGCTTGCACAAATAACCCTTCCTAGCAATTAGGGTTTTTTCTGCTTGGGTTCTTGGACAGCTTATATCCCCTCCAGTTCCTGGCTGGTTTTGTTGCAGCTCTCCTCTTCAGTGTCAGCTCAAATGACTTTGAAACCTCACATAAACTTTATTCCTCCTGCAGAAGAAAGGTGGCGTTTCCCTGCCCTGGCAGTTTGCAATCTTACTGTGTCCCTTTGGTACTAAATATGCCATCCTGGCATAGGCACCCAGCTAGTAAATCCCTACACAGGGCAGGTTGTAGCTATCCTATAAATCAGGAAGTGGAAGTTGGTTTTCTTTTATTACCATTGGTGAGAAAGGTGAAGATTTAAAAAAAAAGGGGCTCATGGCAGTCTGGCTCATGAGAACAGCCATCTTGTAAAACCTTCTTGTAATAAAACATTAATTTAAATGCTATGTAAACAGTTTTGTATAAGCTTATATATATTTTTCTACAGCGCTTGCAGCCCAGCCTTCGCCCACTCTTACTCATGCACATGGGCCAGAAACTGAAGCCAGTCTGGTCTCCTTTCATTATCAGCCAATGATGCAAAAGGCAACCCAAAAGCCAGGGTGGCCAAATACATAAAATTTAAAAGGGTTTGGCTGTTGAGCACAGTGCTCCCTGACAGACACCCACACTGTGTCTCCTCAAGCTTCAGTGCTTTACTTCTTTTTTTCCCCTCTGCCCACAGTCAGCCCAAAACAAATGGGAGTGAAGTTAAAAACACATGCATACAAGAAAAAAAAAACCACAAAGCAAACAACCTACAGCTGCTTGTATTTTATAGTTTCTCTTCACCAACAGCAAATACCCAAAACTCTACAGAGACTATGAACTCAATCTTCCAGAAACCTGGAGTCAGCTTTGCAGGAGGTCTCGCAAGGGCAGCTCATTTCTTCATTATAACTGACCCCCAGTAGTGCCCCTGCCCGGGTGACAGTGCTCGCTGCCTCCTGGCAGTGGGTTTCCCTGCCAGCAGGTGAGCTGGCTGTTTCCTGGCAGTGGGAAGAGCACAGCATCTCCTTTTTGTGTCACTGCCTGCGCTTGCTTTCCAAGATGGCCTTCCAGTCATCTGCCCAGGACAGCAGCCGCCTGCGCGGCGCCTGCAGCTGGATGTGCCTGTTGTGGCAGCAGGTGAACAGGACGTGCTCCCAGCTTGGGTTCAGCTCTGCGCCTGGGGAGGGCAAGGGAGGAAGGCTGGGGTCAGCTGGGGGTTTTCCTCCCCAGATAACAGCAAGTGATGTAAATTCTTTTCAAACCTCTAATGGTATCCTTGTCATCAAACAGCAAGTCAGCAGAGACGACAGTCTTATCTCGGGTTAGAATAATCCGCTCCACAAACTTGGGTCCCAAATGTTTTTCTACCCACTTATACTGCAGAGGCAAGAAACAAGATAGGAAACAATTTGGCCATACTTTCAGTTTGCACATTGCTCAAGACAGATCAGCCCTAGTACTGCAATCTTTTCCCCCATAAACATATATCTGTGTCTGCAAATGCCCGCCACAGAGACTGGCTATGGCCCAGACTTGTACTTTAACCTTTTATTTAACCTGTATTTTTAACAGCCTTCAGTCAGCACCACGTTTGCCCTGCCTAATCATTGTCAAGTTTGCAAGCGGCACTGGCTGCTTGCCCAGAGCATGTGGATTGTGCCCATCAAAGTCATTCCAGTGATGAAGGTCCCCCGCTCTGTTCTTGTGCCAGTGGCAAACGGGGCTAATTCCAATGCTACAGCCTCCTCATAACTCAGCACTGGCCTCGTGCAGGATAGCTGGATATCCCAGACTCTGGATTTGGACAGAATAAGATTTTGTCAGTTGAGGAGCCTCCAGTGTGGAATACTGGGAATATCCCATCCCTGTGGGCCATGCTGAAAGCCAAGCTTGCCTTGCCCTGGCCATGCTGCAACAGTTCCTTTGCTATCACCTGCTGACACAGCTGAATCTGAAGTGTCACACACCAGCTCCAAGAGCACAGAGCTCCCGTGCCCCACCATGAGGCTGGCATCCCGTGGCACTCCGAGACTCCCCGTCCTCTGGGCAGCTGCCCCTCAGACGGAGGCATTGCAGGGAAGTCGGGCAGCCTGTACCGGCTACGACTCTGACTTGGGTGGTATGAAATAGCAAGGCCTTGCAAAAGCAGCATTAAAACCAGCAAAATAAATTCTCTCCCACCTTTTCCACGATGCAGTGCTCGTATTTCTGGAGAGGACTTGTGCAAATAAAGACTTCAGTACTGAAAAGAAACAGCCTTCATTAGCTAACAGGGGAAAGTGTGTAAGATAATCAGAGGGCTGCAGAGTGCAGTGTCCTTACTCCTGCATGTGGACCATCTCCTGCATAGCTTCAACGGCTCCTGGAATTGGATCCAACCCTAGAAAGAAGCCAGGAGATTCATAGACACTGGCTACCTTAGCCTGCAAGAGACAGGAGGACAATTAGCAACGCCCGTGCTTTCATCCAAGCTCTGTGCACAACAGTTGTCCAGTTATGTGGTGTTTAACGGCCGTCAAAGGACCCGCGCTTTAGAGAGTTGATGCTTCACACCAAGAGTGGATTATAAAATTTCTCACCTTTCGGGTTCCGGGAAAAGTCCAGCTCAGGCAGATAAGAATGTGTAGTTACTCTCTGGTGGCTTGTTTGGAGTGAGGAGGCAGAGCTGATCGTGACCTGGCTTTGTTTCTACAAGCGGCTCCGTGAGTAGCAGCACAAACACAGCGCTGATCTGCAGCTCGACTTGCTGATGGCTGGTAGAGGGAGCGCTCACACCTCACCCCTTCCCAGCAGGTCTCTCTCTACTAACTCTTGTGAAAATCAAAGGAACAAGTTCAAGGCTTCTGCTCCTCCGTCACGTTTGACTGAAATTTGCTTATGGCTCAGGAATTTACCAAGGATGAGTGGGTAGACACATGTACTAGCCCTCTTCTCTTTCAGGGCAAACAGGGCAATATGGTGACCACGCTAATTACCATCCTCAGCGGAAGGGCCAGATCAGCACACCCACACATTTGGGGTTAATCCTTTTAGACCAGAACAGCTCAGCAAGAGGGAAGGAAGAGGATGGGAGAGCTAGGAAAACTATGTTTCTTTGTTGCTTTCTATGATTTTCCCTCACTCACTAAAATAACAGTTGTTAAAGGAGCAGGTCTTGACGTCAGCATAGACAGCTGCTCCTCTGTGGTGGTGCAAAGTCTACTCAAAAGAGTGTGAGACTGCAGCAGGAAATTCAGAGTTGGATCCCTGTGCTGCCCCAAGAACCTTTGGCTTCGTGAACTGACCTGTGCACCTCCATGAGCCCCAGCTGGGCCAGGTTTGGTGGTGGTACGGGTGGGTCCCACCTATGGCTCCTCTCATCTGACTTGGGGCACAACACCTTAGCAGCGGACTGAACAGTGCAATTAAGGGGACTACAGCTTTATCCCTTTCCTTCCCTGGGCCTGCTCGCAGTGTATGCTCACCTTCCATACATGCATGTGGGATGCCACATGAATCAGAGAAGTCATTAGTGATAAACAAGTGGGAAAGGAGTTGCTTTAAAGTTAGAATAATTTTTTCAAGTGAGTGTAAGTAGGAAAGATTACTGGAGGAGCAATGTTTTCCCAGGCTAAGTAGCCAAAAATGTTGCAAAAAGGTAAAAGGAATTTAATATGATACAGTACAGTGGCATCTTTAATCTCTGAAAAGTAGGGCAATTTCTGAACCTCTAGGTAGGACTGCCCTTCCAGTCCTTTTTTTTTCCTCATTTTCTGATAAGACATTCTCGCACCTTTTATTATTAGGAAGTTCACTGGTTTGTATCCAACTCTGGTTAGTTAATTTTTAAAATTGCTACCTGGTGACTGTTCAGTGGCCTGTGTTAAATCAGAGCATTTCAGTGCAGGTCACAGCAGACGGCTCCTCTTCTCACACAATCCATCATGACAAAGCACCTACAGCAGCAGCATCCCACCAGCGTTAAGGGCTGAGTCCACTTCCAGCCTTAAGCTTCATTCTCAGACAGAGAGGTTAAGCTTCCAATACCTCTTCTACCCTAAGACACATGAATCTTACTTGCCTTGGGGTCATACAGTGAACTTCAGAGGTGCCAAGCTAGCATTTTTCCACAAGGATTAAAGTCTTACATTCCCATGACATGGAAAAAGTTGGAAAACTTAGTTCTCTCTAAGTATTCTTCAAAGACAGGCTTGGCAGCCTTTGCTTAGAAATTGTATGAGATTGCTTTATAGTCCAGCTGATGGTCTCTTTGCTCTATGTCACCAGTGGAACATCAACATAAAAAACATTTCAATTAAGCAGCAATGAGAAGTAGTCACATTAAACAAGTCTCCCAGATCACAGTGCTCACTCAGCTATCATAATTTACAAATATTCATAAATCAACAGCCAGAAATTTGGAAGGATTGCCTGATTTCCCATGCAAATCAGAAGAGGCTAAGGAGTCTTGGTGAAGACCTGGCAATCAGATCAACCCAGATCTCTGTTTCCATGCAAAGCCTCACTGATCCCAGCAACAATTCCCTGGAGCTCTTCCCAAGGAGATTCAATTACAGAACCAGGGCTTGTGCCTGAAAGCTCTTTTACCCTACAGCAAGACACGAGAAACTGGCAAGTTTCCACCACATCACAAAAAAGTCTGGCTTTGCTGGAAAAAGAAATTTGATTTGATGACTCTTAGAACCAAAAGCCTGTTCTCCTTCCCCCCCAAAAAAGCAACTAGAAAAAGTAAAACAATTTTCTTTCTTCATTCTCATCCCATTGTTGCTGAATATTTTCTTGTAACCTCCATTAGCAAGATAACAACTCAGATACAAAACTGGAGGAATTACATCGGCCCTAAGCTCTCCCATTCGCAATACTTAAAAATAATTCTAGAAATTTTTGCCACCGCTGGAGATGTTGAATCCTTTTTTGAAACCGTCTGGGGCCAGGTAACACATCCTAAATGCTTGGGAGATAAATCCCTGTCAATAAAATTGCTACACTCACAGGAGGCCAGATAGGCAGGTATGGTAAAGAAAGTCTTGAGCAAAATACTTTCTAAATAAAACAGATTTACAGTGTGAAATTAATGATCAAGACAGAAGAAACAAAGTAATGGTTCAAGTTTCAAGAGGCAGCTGCTCCACACTAACAAAGCATAAACACCACTTAGTCAGAGGGCAATACATAAATCATTATCACAGTACTGCCTGCACCCCTGTTATGAGAGTATCTTAACACACTGGCTGTTTGGGGACAGACATAGCAGACACCTGCCACGAAGAGCTTGGTGTCAGGCTGATCCCCCTCCTTTCAGCGGCTGACAAGCCCCAGATTCGGTTTCCCCGCGCAGACAGGCAGCCCCGCAGACCCCTCTGCGCCGCTGGCACAGGACGGACAAACCACTCTCCGTGTCTGCGCTTGCAGTT
>NW_010512397.1:7445-14181 GCF_000687285.1 Phaethon lepturus
GAGAAACAAGCCACTCTCGGTGTCTGCGCTGGTAGTTCCTACCGAAGCTTTTTCTGCACCTGGGGGCAAGGAGAGACCTTCTGCAGGGATTCTCCTGCATTCCAGACACTCTATACTGCCGCGGCAGAACTAACAAGGTCTCTATTTTTAAAACAGCCATGGTATTTACATAAAACCCAAAGGAAGTTCAAATCTTTAAAACTTTATTGTTCTGCCAAATGTACCTAAAACAGCCCAGAGATCACTGAAGAGGGAGACAGACACACAACTACATAAACCTAATTTCCTTAGGAAGCCAGGCTAATAATGAACAGTAAGATAAGAGCTTTCTGCCACTGCTGATCTATGTGAGATTCAAACCAGTTATCTGGTTATTTCATTGACACACCTAAGGTCTGGGAAGGAACAGGATGAGCACGAAACAAATTAGGCAATGGGAATGCCAGAAGAGAATACAACTTTCAGGACAGATCAGATTGTGGACATTCCGAATAAGAACAAATAAAAAGCTATGACCCCTTAAATTACTTGCAATTTTTTTGTCCCAGTGTATAAAAGTGGGATCCATTTAAGGAATACTCAATCAATAAATCATATCCATTTGTATAAAATAAAAAAAAAAAACCCTCCCTATATTTACAAAGTACTAGTTCCAGGAAGTTTTGAGCATCAATAGTCATCTCATCGATTAGAGCTTGGTCAGTTTGGAGCCTGTGGAAATGCTGCATGGTCTCAGTGCTCCCGCCCATCACACCGGTGCAGGAGCCTGTACCTCGCTACGGAACAGGAGGGAAACGAACGTGAATTGTCATTTCTTAGCAGTAAAAAAACCTACAGGCTCAGTACAGGATCTTAAGATTAGCAGTGAACTTCTCAGGGAAAGTGTACGGCACAGCCTGGATCAGCATCCATTCCATTTTCTTACCGAGTCCCTGACTGTCCTGCTGTAACCAGAAGAAAGTGTGAAGTCTGGATTCACAATATTTTTAATTTTGCCTTGCTAATGTCCCTGATATTCATTTAGTCATTAGCAAACATTAAAAATAGCAACAATTTGCATGGATGTAGGATGTACCACAAGCTTTTTACATACTGTTCCAGACTGCTTACCTACCATGTCAGAACATCCACAGGGAATGATATAGATACAGGGCTTTATTAGCTGTACAAAACACATATATAATATTTATATTTCTTATCCTGATATAGAGCTACATGAACACTTGCAGAGTTGCTCAGAGCACTTTACGTAAGTTATTACTGCTGCTGCATAGCAAGAGCAGTTCACGAGTAGGTAAAGAACAAGCTGAGAATGGTTCAGTGAATAGTTTCATCGAGTTATTTTTATGACAGAATCACTCATTCCCAAGTCCCGCACACACATTTCTTTGCAGCAGTCTAGCAATCCTCCTGGAAAAGGTTACTAATTATTACTATACAAATTAAGGCTGCTAGCATGAAACAATCCTTTGTAGCACTCCCTTTAAAAGAAACAACCCTCCCCTCTGTTTTGCATATCCAGGGTCAGTAGGAAGAGGAGATGCCCTTTGCTCGCAGCAGGGTAGAAGGCAAGAGGAAGAGAGAGAGGAAGCTTTGTAAACAAGGAGCAACCTCCCCATTTTCCAGCCATGCCGCAGTGCTTGCCGCCTTGCTGCAAACCTTCTGGAACTGGCCCCTGCCCGCCACACTCACCCCCAGGTCCTCCCGCAGGCAGCGGCACTGCTCCTGCACCGCGAAGACCCTCCGTCTCCCGCACCGAGAAGCCCCTCCGTGCCACCAGCTCCACCCGTGGCTCCCCAGGGAAGCGGGTGCGGAATCCCCGCAGCACCGCACCCTCGAAGTCAGCCAAGACGCCATCCATATCCACCAGCACCCGCAGCGGGCCGGCCACGCTGCCCATGCTGCTGCCTGCGCCCCGCGACTCCCGAACACACGCGAGAGCGGGGCGGACCTTCGCAGAGTGAATAACACATGAGCGTGGGCGGTACGGCTGGGGAAGGCGCTCCTCGGTGGGGATCCCCTTGCCCAACGCCCACGTGGGAACATGGGTGGGCTCTACCAGTAACCGGGCTTACATGCTAAGGGTGAGAAGAGCGAGCGAGAGCCTCTTCACGCTTCTTGGCACTTTTGCAGTGAACAGTGGCCACAGCCACCACGCTCCAGCAGAGGCAAAGAAAAGGGTGGGCGGAAAGGCAGCTTCACTTGGCCAAGGTCTCAGCAACCGTAAAGGAGTATTAACAAGTTCCACTAGTTGTGGGGCTTGCAAAGGAAATATAATTTGATTATTTTCCTCCTCCTAGGCCAGAAAACAGGTAGGCATGATTTACATGCAGCCGGTAGTCATACCACATTTCATATCAGCTATAAGGAACACCGCCCCCAGATGTATGAGAGGAGCATGTTAGAGCAAATCCAGTTTTATAGGTTAAGCACCTAAGGCTAGGGCTTCTCCAAAACTGATTTGGCAAGCCAGGGTATTTTTCGTCACTGGTTCTTCCAGGAGGGTGGAAGAGGCACGCTGTCTCCAGCAGACACACTAGTTCTGTACAAATCCACTTCTTTAGCTTATCACGCAGCAGATTCCCTCCAGGACAGTACAGAACTTCATAGTTTGGTCTCCCTTCCACCCCCTCCCTTGTTAGGTCCTAATTTTTTTTTTTTTTTTTTTTGTGAGAAGAAACTTTCATTTCCTCTATTTTCTTGAGAGAAAAAAGGCAATTTGGATAAAACAGATAATATGTATCAAGCCTTATTCCACACTTCTCTCATCTAGAAGATAAAAACAAAGAGGCAAGTCAAGACACTGTCTTCAGGAGAAGATGGCACGTGATGGTGACCTCAAGCCAGG
Source organism: Phaethon lepturus (assembly GCF_000687285.1). Classification (NCBI taxonomy): domain Eukaryota; kingdom Metazoa; phylum Chordata; class Aves; order Phaethontiformes; family Phaethontidae; genus Phaethon; species Phaethon lepturus. Next base: position 10,294 of record NW_010512397.1, read on the forward strand.
TATAAGAACTCTCCTTCTCTACTGCATTCCGCCTCTGTTAGAGTAGGGGAGGTTTGCCGAGACAAGGACAACTGAGAACCAAGCAAAACCAAACCCATGAAATAAAACCCACACAGGAAACACTGCTTCAAAATTTCTATATTATTTACTTTTAAGCAACAGTCCAGCTTTGTGAAATTACAACACACACTTTAAAGGATGAGATTTTCACCTCATGGTCAAGCACCAGCATGATCATGCACAGCATTGAGTCAGTTGTAAAAAAAATGCCCTGTAATTTTTATTTATTTATATGATCCACTCCACTTTTACTGAATAAAGTCTGAATAAATCCCCTCCTAGCATTTGGCCAGGCGGCTCTGGTCATCAGCCCTCTATTTGGCACATACCCTGCTTCATAGTAGTCCAGTATCAAGATTTTTAGGGTTTTTTTTTTTTTTTAAAGGCAGCATGGTGTACACTAACCACTTTATGATTTACATGGCACAAGCAGGGCTCAAGGCATTTACCACATGCAGTCAAATGAAGCCTTTTAGATCCCGCCATCCCACATGTGGAGGAAGGGACTGCTCTTGCTGATTGTTTGCTGGCCTGTTTAACCAGGATTCTAGACCCTTGTAAAGCTAAGGGGTTCTAAAAAAATCTCAGTACAAAAACCCTCTAAGCACACTTAGAACCAATCTACTCTCCTTTGAATTACATTACTATACTTCATAAAGCTTTCCCTCAAGTCTGTAACTAGAAAACACTCATGTCACTTCCAGTAGATCTGGGGGAAACACAGGACAGAAGTGGAAAAAGACCTTGATCTCAAAAAAAGATGGAGTACATAAAGTGCTTCTTTTTAATGAAAGAAATTCGAGATGTACAGTCAGGCTCAAGTTGTGCAGTTCACAAGCATGGGGGAAAGAAACAGACACGAGTTCAAAACAGTCAGGAAGGGAAAGGTTTAACCGAGGACTAGGCTGGACTTGCCACCAGGTGGATTTCTCCTGGACGGTGCAGGTGCTGGTGCTACTGGGCTAGGAACAGGTGCAGCAGGCAGGGATTTTTCTTCATTCTGACCTGGGGCAGCTTCTACATCAGCCTCAGTGTTTTCTAGAAGAAAAGAAGCTTTTAAAGTGTTTGATGTGGATGATGAAAGCCAGATGTTTTGCTGGCTTAGACAGAAAATCAGCTCCTGTGAGTTTTTTTCCAGGCTTACAGACACACTCAGTGCTGCTGTAACCTGCTGGCAGGACAGACTTCAGCCCTCTGAAGCGTTTTTTCAGGTGAACTCCGATGCCTTGCAATTCAGTTTCAGGCATCCAAAAGCCACATTCACTCAGCTGCTATTAAGGGACCCCAGCAATTTTTTAATTTTTTTTTTTTTAATGACAAGCAGCTTAAGTTTTAAGTCTTGTATATATTAGTCAGCATATGACTATGACAATTTTAACTCAAGTTTGAGCAGGTGCTGGAAACCAAGGCACCGAAGCACGAGTATTTGTAAGCAAGAGCTCAGATTCAAACTACATTCCCAATTTTTTAACTAGAGGAAAGAGGATCTGACACACTTCTGAGGCTTCACAGAGAACAGACTAGGGAACAGCCATGCATGGGTAGGCTCCAATTGTACATTCCCTGGAAAGCACAGATAGTTTCATCTATTTTGAGTACTTCTGAATGACCACAAGTGAAGACAGGACACAGAAGGAATTCTTCACAGGAAGCACTTTAGATACTGTAGCAAATAACTAATGTATCTGCTTCATTGACAATTAATTCATGAGCACAGCAAGTACATTAGCACCTCACAGTTTTCTAGTTCAGTTTCTAGTTTTCTAGTTCAGTTTCACAGTTTCTAGTTTTCAGTTACGAGCCAAAGGCCTAAATCAGCACCAGGTAGCCCCCGATACTTGGGGGTGAGTGGGGGCAATGGGAGTGGAGCTTCATCGCCAGCTCTGTAAAGAGGTACTTCATCTGTTTTTAACAGACCCCTTAGTTTCACCTAATGATCACTAGTTCTTGGTTTGGAGAATTCAGGGAACAGCTGCACATTCACCTTCACCATCAGCTTCAAGATTTAGCAAATCTTGATCATATTCCCTTCACCCCCAGCCTTCTCTTCAAGCTGAAGGGGCACAGCCATTTTAGTCTCTCCTCATAAGGTAGCTGCTGCACCCCTGTACCTTTCCCATTACCTTCCTCTGCCCCTTGTTTACCTCCACTACAACCTTCTGGTCTTTACGTTTCAAGGACTGTATACACAATTCAGGATGTAGGCATATCATTATTTACAGAGGCAAAACAATGTCTCCTCTCCCTGATGACATTCAATATTTTGCTGGCGCCTCCAAACATTTCAGGGAACTTTCAGTAATGAGGCTCAAGGCAGATCCTGGGAGTTAACTGCTGCACAGAGCAGAGCACAAGACTGGCATGGTTTAAGTGTTGGGTTTTTTACCCCCAGACGCATTACTTTATACTCGCTTATAAAAAAATTATCCTGTCACCTTTTTACCTGCCTACCTTATTTAGTGAAGTCCTTCTGACAGTGAGATTTTTCTCACCATCAGCACAATTTGACTACTTGAAAGAGCTAATATCACTGACAAAATTGGAGACTTCACTGTTCATTACCTTTTACAGGTCATGGATGAAGGCACTGAATAAAACTAGCCCCACCATCACTTCCCACAGCTCATTTTTCCAACCTGAAAAGCAATCACTAAGCCCTACCCTTTACCTCCTATTCTTCAGCTACCTTCCTATTCACAGGAACAGCTTTCCTCCAATCCTGTGGCAACTCAGTTTATTTTTTGTTAAATAATCTTTGATGCAGAATTTTATCAGAAACACTGAAAACCCACTTGTGTCCACTGAACCCCCTCAAAGAACTCCAGCAGCTCAGTATGGTTGCCACCCAATCAGAAATAATCTACAATATAGATCCTCTGCTGCATTCATTAACCCACAGGCACATCTGAATGAAACAGTTAATACGAAGTTTTAAGCTTGAAGCTTCTGTAGCTCATGCATACCACTGCCTGCTTACTCAGCAAGCCAAGAACAACTGCAGCCATGCCCACTGTCCACACAGCGCTGAATGCTCCATTGTCTGTGCCGCCAGCAGACAGTGTGAGTACTGTGCAGTACTCATGATGATGATCTGTCCACCAAATGCCAAATTCCACCTTCCTGTGTATCATGTGAAGTCAGTCATTGGTGACAGTCAATCAAGTGCTGTCTAGTTCTCCTTAGCTAGTCGCATTCATTAAGAACACAGCGCTAATTGAATCACAAAAGAAACAAGAATTACTATCACAGGAGATTTGAGGAAGTTTCTATAGCATTTAGCCAGCTGACACACAGATTAGTACTTCCCACATAATCAAGGTATAGATAAGTTTGCAAACCTAGTAACTGAAGTGGTAAATGCAACAAGATCAGATCAAATGTTAAAAGTTCTTCCCTTATCAGAAAAGGTATAATCTCTGAACCAGCTTTCTACTGAGTATACTGCAATCTCCTGGAAACTCTGATGCACAGAAAGGAACAACAGCTTCCAAACAGGAAGCAAGAACACTGCTAAAGGAACAAGTTTTCTTCCCCTAGATAGACATGATTAAATAAATATGCATACCGCGCCTGACACCTACTTGGGGTTTTATAATCAGTTACAGAAAATAATTTCCAAATTCAGAAGAAGAAACATTTTTGTAATGATAGAAACCTATTAAGAATCTAGTTATGCTGTGAACTTGTAAGCAGACAGTTTCTACTCGGAGGTGTATTCGTTTGGCCTCCTTCAAACCCCAGAGACAGCTCTACAACATCAAGTACAAAATCACATGTGTGAGAGGTGGGATGTTCACCAGCTTACGTCTGCCATCTCACACAGCAGGA
>NW_010512397.1:14212-20580 GCF_000687285.1 Phaethon lepturus
TCAACAAGACTCTGTGCTCCATTAAGCTACAAAACCCAAAGCTATCAACAGTAGAAATTAATTTAACAATCCATCAAGATTCTCAGGTATCTACCACAGACACCATTTCCAGGAAGCATTAGCTTTCTACTCCTTCTTAAGTACCATCAGTGGAAGTTTGCCTACCGTTTTTATTCTTCTTGACTGCCTTCAAAAATTTAATTTTTAGTCATGGCCACAAACAGTAGACCACTCCAATTACTTTCCAGTAACACTTCTTCTTGCAGCCCTATTTTTGCTTCCTCCCATCCCATCTCTTCTTGCCTCACCACTGCTTGCAGGCATCTGACCCTATGGTGAGCTGGTTTAAACAAGTAGCAGGAGAAGCAGCAGAGCCCTTAGATCAGTTTACTTCTATTATCAAACCACATCCTCCTACTTGAGGCATAAATTCTTAATGCCTACAGTGCTAATTAAGACCAGACAGACATGGGAAAGAAATACTAAAGAAGCCTGTATAGTTTGATTAGAAGCAGCCTGCTATAGAAGCAAGACTTATTTTAGGAACAGATACTACTTAAGAGGTAGTTAAAAACGTTCTGGAAAAACTCTCACCCTCCCAGCAGAAGTCTTTTCAGGACATGGTACTGCTAATGGCTTTAGTGATCTCCCACAACTCTTAGGTGTTGAAAGTAGCACTTAGAAAGTACCCCGTCAACACACACATTCCTCGCATCAGGAAGTAAGCTATTCTTAAGCTGAATCTTACAAAGGAGAGATTTCCAGCCTCAGAGCTAGAAAAAACACTTCAAGGTTAACATGCATGCTGCTAGGGGAAGTGCCTCTGTTTACATGAAATTTTCAGTATGCATATGAACTTCCTTGGCAAAAATCAGCATTTAAAAAGTGACAGGAACTTAAAAGCTAGTTAACGCAGACACTTTCAGATGCAGTAACTGGTTTTGCTTATTTCTGTGAATGTAGTGGTTGCTGTATGAGAAGACAATAGGAAAGAACTGCTAAACTAAAATCCATGAAGTTGACTGTACTATTTAATTATAAGCTACTATAACAGCAGTATAGTCTTTCAATCACTGAAGTCTTTGCAAGATGGTATCCACCTTGCCTTCTAGTACTTAAACAAATCTCGTCACCAACTGCTGCTGGCAAAATAAATGAACAGGACTGTTCTCATTTTTAAACTGATGACTAACAGGCATTCCACCATTTCATTCCATATCCACACTTCCACTGAAGTAGTCACTTTATTGATTTGATGTATTCAAGGGACAATCTCAAGCTGTCTCTCTCCTAATACATGACCATTTACGTATCCTATATCCTCTTCTGTTTCAAGAGTGCCTAACTGTAAAAGGCTTTTCTGAAGGAGTTACTCACCAGAAGTTTCACCACCACCATCTCCTCCCTAGAAGAGAGAAAAACACATTACACCTCACACTTCACAATGTATTTTCTCCTCTCTGTTGAGAGGGTACTCAATACTCCACGTTATGACCATGGTGGTCAGGCACGCTGCTCCATCTAGCAACACCTTCTGAGTGACAGACCCAGTGAAGCACTTTTAGACCAGCAACAGGCTCTTAGGGACAGAGCAGCATGGTGGATTCTGCATACATATTTCTGCAGATTAATATTACAGGTTTGTAAGCACCAATTCTTACAGAGTGACTAACTCAATTGCATCAACTATTTAGCTACCTAATATCCTTTTAAAAGTTTAAGCAGATACTACTGAAGAAATCCTGATGACCTGTAACATATGCCTTATTTGTTGTTCCCACAGAGTGAAGGATGCGGGTGAGCAAGAACATATTATTACAAACAGCATCCTTCATGAGGCAGCACTGACAGTAACCAGAACATTTTAACTGCCCATCAGTAGATACAAGAAAAGTTGTACTGTAAGCAATTAGCCATATTTCAGTGTCTCCTCCTTTCTACTAAGCAACTCTTTCCAACACCAAACATTTATCTGTTAGCAAGGCGAAGAGCATTTGTTCTATCCAGGATATTTAACTTCATTCATGAAACACAGATCCATTTTTTGCAACATTACTGATAAAGTTTCTTTCACTACATAAGCAGCTAAACATTCTTTTCATATTGAATCTGTTCCCAGGCTGCAACTTGACACAAAGATACAGAAAGTCTTCCAGCAGCAGCCAAGGCTCCTCAATGGCACGAGGTTTTATCAACTTTCAGAGAATTAACATTGTTAATTACATAGTGAAACTGCAGTTGTGAGGATATAAATGCCCAGGAAACTCATGCAAATATATCGCCTTAAGTCTCAGACTGGGTTACAGTACACTAGCTCCAGCTTCTGCCATTTGTAGCCATAACCGCTACATAAAGTATTCCACATTGTAAGGATCTGTTTGCAAAGCTAAGAACCACAGTGTTTAATACAATTAAGTAGAAAATAGAGTTAGACTAAACAGTTTAATTTTGTTTTCTGTGGTAGCACCTATAAATTTAATCTCACTTATGTTTGACAAATTGGAACAAGACATTTTCTGCAACAAAGAAAAATTTCATGGCTCAAAGCACCTATTAATAACAAAAAATTGGTTAAATTCATGATTGATGCCAATTATCAAAATAAAACTTGCTGCTTATAACCCATGAGGCAACATGCCACAACATTCGAGGTCAACAATTTACCTACCCAGTTCTCTTCAGGAAACCTAAAGCTAGAGCTTTAAAGAACAAGGTTTCTCCCCCCTCCATTTGTTTATGCAAGTGCAGCCTACCCTTGGTTCCCGTTTTCCTAAGTTCAGAGGAATTGTTACTCTTCATCCTGTTTTTCCCATTAACTGTAATAATACAGCAAGCAAAACCCGTTAACACTGCAAATCATGCTCCATATTGCTACCAAGTAGACATAAGTTTACATAAAAAGTAACACACCTGACGGTATTATTAAAGACAGTAACAGAAGTAAAACAAGCATTCATGCTACTGAATACTTCCTGCAATGTGAAACCAAGTCCTTTGTCAGTCAAAAGATCCACACAGAGTTTGTTGTAGGTAACTATTCTTTGTAAAATCTGTTAAAACACACAATTATACATACGGCTGAAGCTAGATTTCACACCACTTCATTGCCGTCTCAATAAGGAGAGTTAAGAGGTCTAGAAAGTGGTCCTTTAGAGAAATCCAGCCCTTCATCAGCATACTGTAAGACTATCACCTCAAAAAAAGAACGTTCAGGAAAAGGTGAATTGTCCCATTATCAGGCTCTTTGTAGTTAGTGTACTGACCTTGGGATCTACAAAGTCTCCACAGTTTGCATCAGTTGAGTTTCTTCTTTGTGGTCCAGATGATTCACAGTCTTCTCTGATTTCACCTGGCTTAGTCCCTACAAGCAGAGGTTGATTCTAATCAGGTTGCAAGATAAACTTACTGGGAAAGCAGAGTATAAATAGTCAGCGGTTTGGGTGTTTTGGGGTTTTGTTTGTTTGTTTTCTAAATTAAAGCTTTACCATTCTAAGATGTCTTGGTCCTTTAGATTATGTCTCACAAATCACTATCTTACAACAGCACCTCATGCAGTTCAGGGTGTCATTTAAACAGATAGAAACTAGGGTCCCAAGGCCACCCGTACTGGAAGTGCACTGCAGAAATGGAAGCTTAATCCCAGCAGTACAACACAAAGCTGAACTTCCTCTGATTAATCAAGACCAATCAGTGCTACTCCGAATACTAACACACAAGTTTGCCTTACTCTGACTTGATTAACTTGGAGAAATTGCATCCAAAATACAATTCTCTTAGCTATCTGCTTGCAACATCTACATCCAAGCCTTGCATTAAAAAAAAAAGACAAACCACAAAAAAAAAACAAAACAACAAATCAAAACTGTGGAAGCAATTTAAAATGAGAAATAAAAAATCCCACGCAAGCAGACATCATTCATAGCCCCAAACTACCAAACAGGAAGCAAATTTTGGGTTCCACACTGAGCCACTAGCAGCTGCAGTCTGATACGAAAAAAATGAATTCATGCATGTCAGCAGACCTAGAAACAAAGCACTACATTCTTACCTGATGATTTAGCCCAAGAAGGTGGGTTTTCTTCAGGAGTTCCAAAGATGCTGGATGCCATTTTGTTCCTTCGCACGGGTTGTTCTTTTGGTTCATCAAAACCCAAGGAAAAGTTGGACCCACCACCAGGAGGACGCAGCACTCTGGAGAGAGAGTCAGCTTTACAACTGTGTGTGTACCACTACCAAGCTGCACTCCATAAGCCAAGAGATCATTGTTGGCTCTCATAATGGGCAGTCACACAGGCTAAATTCTGTCCAAACAGAAACTATGCAAGATGATTTTATCATGCATTGGCTTTTAAGAAACGGCACCGACTGTTATGTCTTCAGTGCATAATTTGAACTATAAAGGTAAGCTGCCTGCCAGCATTCCATCCAGGGACTGTATCTCCACTACTCTTCTCTTTAGCAACACTTACAAAAATAAAATACTCCTGTACCCTGCTTGCCCTTGACTCTATGTCAACAAGAGCTGCTGCTGCCAGTCTTCAGTCTAAGACAATTTTAAAATAAATAAATAAGTTAAAAAGTATGGGGGCACATCAAATTCCGTCTTTTTTAAAAGAACTCTGTGAAGGCTAACATAAATCTTCCAAACTGGCAACACAGCAAAGACTAAAATTTGGCATATGAGCCAAAGTACTGGTTGCATCACTGATGACTGGGGGCTGCAGCAGGTTTTCATTGGAAAAACCCTGAAGTCTGCAGCTTGCTACTGGACTAGACTTAAAAGATGCAACTGAACAGTTTTAAGTTAAACTTCGGAGAAACACATGTACCAAGTTCCAGACATATAACCTAAATCTAGTAATCTTCTATTAAACAGACACAAAAGAAGCCTGCCTGGTAATTCATGAGCTATATTATGGTCTGCTTTCCAACTTGCTGTAATCAGTCAAAATTAAGAACAGCAGCAGCAAAATAAATCCTGAAATGTAAATTCCTTCAGATCTTATTTTCTTAAGCATGAGAACTTTTCAAGGCTGATGTGTTAGCTGGGGAAGCCAGACAAAAGCTAGGAGAATAAAAATGTATAAGGCCATATGAGAACTGTCACAACGCCCAGAGATATGCGAGTACACCAACAGAACTGGGCTTTCAAGACATCCAGTGCTCTCAAAGGAAGACCAGAACAAGCTAAGAAAGGTGCACGCTTCATCGTATTTTCAAATTAATAAAGTTAGAATTTCACAACAGAAAACAATACACAGCTTGTTTATGCACCAAACCTAGGAATTCAAGACAAAGAACACGTCTGTTTTTACATGTCATCACCATTGGCAATAGCATTCAGATCTTTGCAGACTTTGTGCCTATTGCATTCCAGATGCAACACAAAAACACAGCCTACAGAACTCAACACATCAGCAAGAAAAATTCACAAAGGTGTTTGGCACTAATATTTAGCATTACTTAACTAGCAAACTACCTTTCCTTAAAAAAATTATTCTCCAAAGTTCTAATTACTAATGCTCAGCTGCTAATGGGAAGATCCCAGTACATTGTATAATATGTTTTAAGAATCCAAGCACATTTTTATGACTTGCTTTGTCTCCTTTCTGAATTAAGAGATATGGTATAAAGGTCTTGAATCTCTCCATGATCTTTTTTTTTTTTCCCCAGAGGAAATGTCCTAGTATATTATTTTCTTAGTTACATCTGTTGCACTAACTAATTTGAAGAACAGTCTGTTCAAAGGAGGGCTTGTTCCCCCATCTTAGATCACCTTTATTTTACCAGAGCAGTGAAACCAGTACTCTCTTAAGAGCACAACAGTTTCCACCGACAGTCTTAATGGAATTAACAGAAGAGGCAATTGAAGGGGAAAAACACATTACTCAAACTGTTAAAGAATAATGCCTCTTGCCAACCTCAGATAGAGGTTAGTAGATTTTATTGGAAGCCTCTCACATCCCTGAAATCTTGTACCATCAAAGCCACATTTAACACTTTGAGCAACGAACCACTCCAAAAATTGCACCTGATACCCAGTGATGTATACTGAAAATTCTGCCACAGCTCCATCCAGGAAGCACTCTTGTAAAGGGTTTGGTTGGGTGTTTTGGGGTTTGTTTGTTTTTTTCCTTTGTTTTAAAATACACCCCAAAAAGCTAGCAGGAAGCATCTGCTTTGCCAGGTCAAAACCTTACAGAGAGAGAGACACGATGGCTTGAAAAAAGGGCACGAAGCCGTTCGTTACTCCTGCAGAAACGTGGATGCCCAACGAAGTGCCATGCATCTCTTCCAGACGTACCTGTCCAAGTTTTCTTTGTTTCGAGGCAGGCGACGGCTCCCTCCACCCTTCCCAGCCCCCGCAG